>NW_006800418.1:120515-133189 GCF_000485575.1 Poecilia formosa
ATCCACATTCCCATAAAACACCTAGATATTAAATACTTAGAGCTGAAATAAATTTAGCCAGTGTCAATTCAAACTCTTCTTCATTCTGCTTTGTTCTCATCTCTGTGCTACAATCCGTGGTGGTCTCCTGCCATCCCTAAAAAGATAATGCCCTGGACGGTTGCCCATATTGCCCATGTCAGAAACCACAACTGTCTGCACCATTAAACATAGCATTTAACGGTAAACAACGCTCAACTATGAGCATTGTCCAATGCGCAATAAGCAAGAAGTAACCAAGCAGAGAGGGAGGTGACCGTTCTCATCTTCCCTCCTGCTGCAACGTCTGCCACCATGACAGGAGACGAAAACAAAGAGCAATGAGCATGCTCTGTGTTCTTAAGTTGTTGTTTTATTTAAGTAAATCTATATATTTTTTAATTAAATAAAATAATATTAGCTACTGCAGTGTACCAGAGAATCACAAGAACAAAGAACGGCTCTCAGCGAGGCTTCAGTCCTTTAGGACTTAGTAAAAATCCGTCCAGAAGAATCGGATCGTTAGTGAAAGTTATATCACTATACAGCAGACTCTGGTGACAGCGTTGTCCAATATGTGCGACATATCAATCAACATCTCCACACAATAATTCAGCGCAGGAGTGACAACTTTTTTTCATGCAGATGCAACATGTGTCTCTGTACAGCTAGCTTTGCTAACATTAGGTCCACAGATCTTACCTTTCTTTAAGCTTTCCTTCCAAGTGACGCTAAAAGTTGGACGAAGTCCCCACAGGAGGCGAAGCGTTACTCATTTTAGATGTTGCCATATCTTATGATTTATGCAGCGCTATTATATTACTGACGATCAGACAGACATCTTCTCCCGCTCAGAGAAAACCATTGGCATGTCTGGAGCTCCGCGTGCGAGTAAAGGTGGAGGCGATGGGTGACAACAGACACCAAGTCAGTTATTGCTTGGATTTTACGGCGCCACCTTAAGTCCCTGAACTTCACATTTTAACGGAAAAAAAGAGCAATGCGACTTGGATGTAACGAGTAACGCGACAGTTTCCTAGAAATGTAGTGAAGTAGAAAGTACAGATACTTACTGTAAAATGTAGTGGAGTAAAAGTAGAAAGTATCCATTATTAAATCTACTTAAGTAAAGTACAGATACACGAAAAATGTACTTAAGTACAGTAACGAAGTACTTGTACTTCGTTACTTCCCACCACTGCTGTTTGTAAGACACGCCTCCTTTGTCCCACAATCCCAGCTGCAGGCACCAGAAGCACACAGCGGCCCTGACCTCGGCAGATGGACCTGCATGATGTGAGCATAATGGACATTACGTTCATGGTTGCTTGTTTGAAGTGGAACTATGACCTTAAAGAGGGTTATGGAAATAGGAAGTGTAAGACGGAGAGCTGAAAAAATTAAATAAGATCACACACACAGTGTACTGCATTTGTTGTGTTTTGAAAACTGTCTCAATTTTAATTTCAAACTGTAAAAGGCAGACAACTGCTGTGCCGAAGAACAAGAGTTTGACAGCTAGCAATAGGTCTGTCAAGAAATAATCCTGGCAGAAAAGAGTTTGTAGTGGGAGTGAGAGGGAAGCTGATGTGTTAATCATGACAAAACAAAAGTGACATTTACTTTAGCCTCAGTATACTCCCTCTCAATGTCAGAATAAGTGTGGGAGAGAGAGGAAAAACAATGGACATGTGCTGAAAAACAAACAGACTTCATAGATTGTCTGTGGCTATTTCCTTCAAATGAACCTCGTTTGGGTTGAGTCAGAATACGCAAGGAAAATTACAACCTTCAAAGTGATAATTGATAGTTAAAACCAGCCAGTAGGTTCCTTCTTAGATAGATTTGAAAAGCAAATTATTATGAAACCAGTAAACAATCGGAACTTTAATTTCTTCGATTTTCGAGTGTCGTCTCCTCTGCCATTAACCGCTATCCTCCACATGTGAGGCACTGGAAACACCAACCACGCAGTAATGAAAAACAATCACAGGGCTGAAATAATGACATCTAATTATGTTTGGGGGGAAAATGGCAGCCTCATGAAAACAACCGCTTGTGAAGAGGCTAAAAAGGCCCAAATTGAAATGGTTGAGGTACAATAAACAAACTATACATGCTACAGAGTTTTTATTTTTGGGGGGGGAGTTATGGTTTTTATGTCATTTTAGTCTTTAACCAAAACCCATTCAACTTTGACCCAAAATATGGAATCGTCCTTTGTTTATCTTTGTTATGAACAAAATATCTGTTTAATGTTTCAGTCAAATCAAAGAAAAGATCAAATCTTTTGCCGTGACCAGATTTCAAACCCTCAGCCAATCAGTATAAACACAGAAGAAACACAAATATATTGTACTCCGTTGTAATATGAAAACATATTTTTAAAAATTTCTGCAATGGTATCTATAAGTAAAGTAGTCGTAGGAGACAGTGTTTTCAGAAACACAACCAAGAATCAGGCTTTAATTGATGTTTCCGTGGCAACAGATTCAGATTTAGCTGGAGTACAATTTAGGTCCATTTGCAACAAAATCTTACATCAGCTCTGTCACAAATGTCAACTTTGAGTAATTTACCTGCTTTTATGTGACTTTTCAGTCATTGTGCTTTAGACTGAGTTTACGATAGCTGGAGTTGTAACTTTACGGTTCGCCTGGAGAACTGTTGAGTTGTTGAAAAAGGAGGAAAAATAATAATAAAAAAAATGTTCTGGGTTCAACTGTCTGAGTCCAGTTATTCAAGTTCATAGAGAATAATAGAGAAGGTGTCGGGATAGTTGAACTCTCTTTTTTATTTTCCCTCCTTTTTCAACAACAACTTAATAGTTCTCGAGTCGAACCGTAAAGTTAAACATCCAACTATGGTAACATTAAGGAGAGACAACAATGAGTAGAAAGTCTGCTACCTTAACTAACTTGCATTTAATCTTTGACAATTAGTGCCAAAACAGTAAAGATAGCAAATGGAAGGCAACAAAAACCTCACTTTAAAAAATTCATGCGAAGATTTCACAGGCATGACAAACTAAAAAGAAAAAAAAAGACAAGTTGGAGAATTCAGACACAAGTCTGATATCCTGCTGTTTAAAATTCTGTGCGTCAGCAAAATGTCCTTTAAGAGAATCAAAAAAAGAACAAAAAACAACTGACTCATATCTTTAAAACAGAGCCAGCCAAGAATTACCATGCAGCTTCTTAGTGAAAATACATAAAGCCCTCCTGAATTGCACATTCACAATCCGTGCGATAAGGTATTCCCACAGAAATATGACTAATAAATCCTTAATGCTTTCATTTCTTTTCTATTTTTTTTAAATACTCTGAGAAAAGGCCAGAGAGAGTTTTAAAGAAACTTTTGGAGCGTTCTGCCTTTTGTAACTGCTGCACACTCTACAATCAACCCACAGCATAATGCCATCACACTCACAGGGGGGCCAGTCTGTGGCGCCGCTGCAGCACTCACTGATAGTAATGCATGAAGCCATTACGCTGTAAATCAACACCACAGTACTTGTGTGAATTCCACAAGATAATAAAGGAAGACCCCATTATGCATCAACATCACACCAACATATGGTGCTGACCGCTAATATAATTCACATAACTCATCAACGCCGTCTGGACCAAAGAGTAGTTACCGGATGGCTGCGCGGCTGAAAGTGCCACCGTGGACATGTGAAACTCTTAACGCATCATCACATACACTCCAAGGCTTAAGAGGTGAGGAGAGAAAGATGATGATGATGATGATGATGATGATGAAGAGCCAATTACAGACATTCAGCTACTTTATTTGTGCTGTGATGTAGGAGAGTTATTTGCTCTCAGGTTTTTAACCAGGCCAAGCTCAGAACACAAAGATTTTCTCCACTTTCTAAAGCAAATCAATTTGGAGCTCTGGATGTGCAGCTAGTGCAGTTTGTGTTGGCAAAATCTGAAGTCAAAGTGCTAAACAGGATTAATGCAACAGGACTTTATGTTCGCTTGTTTTGGTGAAATGGACACACTTTGAGGATGGGGTGAAATCGTTTGGATTTTACATCACAATGATGACCTGAAGCAGAAAAACTCAGCTTAGCCGGATGATGATGGTGCCAGAACATATTGTTGTATTCAAACTCCATATTTATACTCATAGGTTATGTAAACAAACAAAGTCTTTTAAGGTGTTTATTCAATTAGCAGAAAAGAATCAAAATGTGTGGAGTCTGAAACAACGTGAATCAGTAAAGCAAAAGCTTCACGAGATTAAACGCATAAAACAGGAATCAGAGAGGAGAGACAACTATGACACCCAGTTCAGCCAATTCCCAGATCTTCATAGCTTTCCAGTGTAATCTAATCAATGTCAAAACATGAAGACTGGATACGATGACAATTCTAAAATCTAAAACGTCAAATCAGTGAACTGAACCAACGTCTAACCCTTTTTCTGATCTCAAGGCGCATTAAAACTTCAGGAAAAAACGAGATGTGTGCGATAAGATCAGAAGAGTTGGCCATAAAGCCAAAGAAAGCATGTCGGTGTCTTGAGAGGATCTGCCATCTTATGGTGGATGGTAGAAACAACTCTGGGATTCATTCAGAAAAACTCAGCGGAACAATTTAACCTCTCAGCAGACACTCAGATTTTGCAACCAACTAAGGCGAACCCCTTGAAAAATCTTGAGTGTTGAAAGACAGAAGATAATACCAGTTAGGTCAAAGATAAAGACAAAAATACAATCCTGGAGCAGCTGGTTATTTCTTTGACAGCAGCTATTGGAAGTTAAGCAATCACTGGACTGTAGCTGAGCTCTCAAGACACTGGTTCAGCAAGGGAGAAAAAAAGGAGCCATATGAAAAATATATAAAAATGACATTGTTACAGCTCAGCTTTACTAGTTTTAGAGCAGGGGTCTCAAACTCAACTTACCCGGGGGCAGCTGGAGGTAGAGTCTGGGTGAGGCTGGGCTGCATAAAGGATTCCACAAAAAACATTAAAAAAATATCCTAGAATGTCATCAACATTTAATTATTTCTCCAATACATGAACTGCAGGCTTTGGCTTTGACAAAGACATGATGAAGGTGTGACAAAATTTAGGGTGCATTCACGCTGCAGCCTGAAGTGACCCAATTCCGATTTTTTGACAAATCTGATTTTTTTTGCCAGGCCGTTCACTCTGCCACACATGCGACCTGCATGTGTTCTGCAATCTAAACGGGCAAACGACCTGAAAGTGTCCCGCATGCACAGTGGAGGGCGCAATAGCGTCAGTGTTCTCAGTGTTCTGCCAACCGCCATAAAAAGAAGAAGTGTTTGCGGAAGTAAACATGGAGGCTAACGGTGGAGCTTAGCTTACATATTTGAAGTTGTTGTCCAACCGGAGAAGCATTATTAACAACTTAATCTTCATTATAGTCCGTCATAGTTGTTTTTCTTCCCACTTGTGCGTATCAGGAAGCAGAATTTGTTGAGCATCAGTGACGTTCAATTCGGATGAATGTGGACTGGACATTAGGTCGCATTTGAATCGGATATGTATTGGATATGGGTCACATTCGAAAAGAATCCGACCTGTGCTGTTCAGACTGTCATGAAAAGATCAGATACAGGTCGCATTACTTAAAAAAATTGGGTCACTTTAGGCTGCAGTGTGAACGCACTCTAAGTTTATTCCACTTTGCATCACTCTTGTTCTATGTTTCATAGAAGTCTTTAGCCAACTAGCAACGTATGGAGAACATCTCGACGCATGGCGTCATTACCAATTCTACTTCTCACAGCAGCCCGGTAGCAGTCGCCTTTCTCTGCGTTTGATCGTGGCATTTGTTAATGGTAGAAAGCTCCGGAATGGCGACTGCAGGGAAGGGAAACTGGTACCGGACTGGTCCATCATCCGCCACACTATTGTTAGAAGCGTAGTGTGCATGAAGTCAGTGTAGCTTAGCCTAGCACCGAATGTCAGCCATGACGAGGAACGGCGGGAGGGACTTCCTTTAGAAGTCCACTCACCCTATGGGCCGCACTAATATTATACTTTCATATCACGGTGGGGGCCACAATTGGTCCGCAGGCCGCGAGAATGAGACCTCTGTTTTAGAGTAAAGAAGTTCCCTTTGACAGCTTGCGTACAATGAATGACAAAAATAAAAGCAGAGCTATGTAACAAATATAGAATACACTGATGGCACAACGGTGATACAGAGATCAGCTGGGATTGTCCATGTGTGGGTGTGCAGAGTGGGTTTAGTTCACATTCTAAAGAGAACCTAACATTGCTAGATGCAGGCACTGAGAAGCAAAGATTTGCTCTTTGTTTTAATGAATTTGAAGAAAAAAGAAAAGAACATGGAAACTACTGCAGCTCAGTTGTGAGAAAATTGTGCAGCTGAAAGTTGGACCGCGCCGTTAATGTCTCAGTACTGGCAGAACGGGAAGAAACAGATTTATCGAAGTTCTAATCAGTAATACTGATGGTATCTTAACTGGAAAAAAGTTTTATAGTTCTAAACTTGTTAGAAAAGTATAGAAATCTTTGGAGTGGGGAAATCTAATGGGTAGTCAGATATCCACCGCTCTTTTAAGAGTGTTTTCACATCTGACTGGGGACTGAAATTGCAACATTTGTTACATTTTCAGGTGGTCCAGTTGGTTTTCACACTGCACTGTCAATCAGACAGATAGTAGATGGTATTTGTGCCATAAGTATGTTCGAACAAAAGTTTCTTTGATCCAGCTGTCTCTCTTTAGCTTTTTCTGTTGCCATCTTTGATTAATTTTGCTACAGCTGGAGCATAAATCAGGGACATAATCAAGAATGAAAGACTCTAACCTCCTCCAGGAGAAGCTGTGTTAGATTTGGACCTAGACTGCTACACATTCTTAAATTAGTTTCCCCCGTCTTTCCCATGCCTCTATAAAGTCAAGATTTAAGGTGTAAAACAACCTTATTTCTGAGATTTCTTTCTCATTGAAGTTGATTGATTAGGGATTTCACTCGCTCTGGAAAATATACCAACCACATGACTGTGTGTGTGTGTGTGTGTGTGTGTGTGTGTGTGTGTGTGTGTGTGTCTGTGAGAGCTTCACATGGATGACATAAGCGTAATTTCTGTCTGCAATGCAAATGCGCTACGACACGAACCCGACCGAGGCAGATGAGAAGTGGGAGATAGATTATAGGAGCTGGTATGCTCTGGTGTCATATACTTTTTCATCAAACGAACAATTAACTGCCACCTCAGTTTATCTCTCTCTCTCTCACACACACACACAAGTGCAGTCAGTCATTTGTTTTATTGCTTGAGCAGTTGAGGTTTAGGACCTGAACCTTCCTCAATATCCATGTAAATCTGCATAAGCCCATGGTAATGAAAGAACAACATGATTGTGGTGCTCTGAGGAGGCCTGTAATGGGATGAGACACAGGAGAGGGGGAATAAATCAGCTGTAGGTATTTCAAAGATAATGTCTGCAAATGATTGAATGTGTGCGTGTGTGTGCGTGTGTGTGTGTGTGTGTGTGCATGTATATAAATTTGAGTGAAGTATTTCAATCAGTTAAATTTGAAGTCATATCCATTGATGAGTAAAGATAATAATTTAAAAAATGGTCAGAAAATATGGCGTTTATCATTCGACTGGTTAAGATCCTGGAACTTTCCTCTTCTTGTAAAAAAGTAAGTAATTTTAGTGAGGTACTTTTATTTGAGTAACACTTTACATTGGTAACTTGCATTTAAGTCCAATTAAATTTTTATTTTTCACTTAAATAAAGTAAAAGATAAAAGATACTTTACAAGGACCTAAATCCAGTTGAAAGACGACCTTCGTTTATTTGTTAGCATTAGGAATTTACTTGCTATGCCAGGGTAGCACTGACCCTGAGTGCCCATTTATGAGGTTTTTTTGTTTTGTTTTGTGTTTTAGTGGTTTTGGGAATTGACGGTCTGATGGGACAGCCCCCCGTGTCCCTGCAGTCCAATGTACTGAGCGTCTCACTAAGAGAGAAAACTTTAATTGCTGTGAATTGTTGCTTTCTAAGAGACGCTCAGAACATTGGACTGAGCGTCTCAGTCCAATGATCGACTGAGAAGTTCGGCGGGTTAACCGAACTTTAGAACCATCGCATATAAAGAGAAAAAAAAAAGGGAAATGCAAATCAGTCTATGTAAAGTGTAATTTCATCAGATGTTGACACATATGGGTATAATGAACAAGATGTAGAGGTTGCCGACCAGTATGGACCACACATCTCAGAAAAATGGAGAAAATTCTGCCCTCCACACTAGAGGTTCGGACTTAGAAACTTTTCAGATTTCATGCCACAGGTAAGGCACAAGCCTACCGGTTGATGGGAAAATTCACTATGTTAAGATGTCTTATTTTGTAAACATGTTTCCATCTCCCCTTTAAAGCATTAACTCTTTATTTAGAAAAGCACAAGCAACCTCAAACTAGTGTAAAAACTTATGAAATTGAAGACGTTATTCAAAAACAAGCAAAAAACAAACAAACATGGAAACATGGCTACTGATGTTCGAGAGTAGAGTCAGGGCTTGATTTGGGATGTTCATAATTAATTGATACATTTCCTAATTAGTAAAAGAAATATGATACACATTGAAGTGATTAAATATTTTCAAATCTTGGACTCAATCTTTTTCAAGAGAATGTTCATTAAAGTTTTAACAAAACAAAAACAGTTCAACAGCTCTTTGGAGAGTTTAGTGGAATAAACAGGTGGGAGGTTGGGATAAGGTGTGTGTTTATTCTTTTATGGAAAATATGTATTAGTGTTAGCTTTAGCCAGAAGGCTGGAACACATCTTAATGAGCAGAGCCACATGAGCAGCCATTTTTGTGTTTTCCTGCCATCTTTTGGTCCGTGGAGATTTTTTTCTTCCATTATTTCATCTCAGATCCTTGTAGACTTGTCAGCAGTCATCCACTTTTATTTGTCAGGCCGACTAAAATGAAAACACACATAACATTTTTTTTTTATATTAATTATTTTTTTTAATTAAGGAAATCTTAAGTGGAATTTTGCATTTGCGGAGCTCTCATTAAACTTAACATGACATTTGTTTGATGTAGTTCAAGATTTTATTAAGTTGTGTTTTGGCACAACAGTCAATCTTGCCAGTGTGTCATTAGCATTTCCTTTGTGTGGTAAAAGCTTACTGCCTACTTGTTCAAATATCTTAGTGGCTCACTAAGGGTGTTCCATACCAAATTTATTTTTTGTTTTTTAGATTTTCCGTTATTCTGTTTGTGCTTTGCTTTAGATTTTTAGTGAGTTCTTTTTGTTGTCTCCTCTTTAGTTTCCTCTGTTTTTAATAGCTACCTACTTGCCTCTCAGGTTCCTGGCCAGCTGCTCTGCATTTTCCTGATTAGACACACCTGCTTCTAATATCTCTCATAAACCTTCCCACCTGGTGGGATTTTTCTGATCTCCAGTGTCTGAAGCACAGGGAAACCAGCTTGGTACATTAGACTGGTAAAGCTCTTCCTTCAATTAATATTCACTTGTAATATATTTACTGAATTTGGGTTATCATCACTACAAACTATGACTGTGGCATCCTTTAAAAAAAAGGTTATCTCTGTCTACGTCTCTGTTTACATGACAGCAATTTCTGGTGAAATGGAAAAGTTTCGTTGTGTTTGTACTGTACATTTACAGCAAATATTTTCTCTGGCAACAGCACAGTTTGAGAACGGGTTCCAGAGTGCAACGTTTCTAAAACGTACCGCTGTCCGTTGTCTTCCAAACAGAATAAATGGATCTTTTCTGTCAGGGAATCCCCAGCTCGTGTGTAGTATGATGCAAAACGTAACGGCTTACTACAATCCACAGAAGAAGAAACTACCGACAGTGCCGGTTGCCAGAGTGTCTTTTGTGCTTCTGACTTGTCGTATAAGTCTAACTACAGCTCTCCAACACGGTGCTCATTTTCTACCTCTTTACTTAATCAAAGACGGAAATCATAGAGCTCCACTCCATTAATTAACAAATGAATACAAAGAGGAAACACAGAGAGGAGGCGCTACTGAATGTGACCTGGGAGAAAAAGCTAGTGGTGTGATACCTTTGTAAGCAACGTAGTCAATGAGAAAGTGGAGGGAGAACTTTCATTGTCGAAGCCATCCCTCGTCGCTTTGAGTGAGGAACTTCGCACCTACATCAAAGGGGAACGGACAACCATACGATCGCCGGTTGATGACTTAAAAAAAGGTGGCGAGGGAAGAATCCGGAAAACAGCCAACGCTTTTGGTTTGTTTGTTATCAGAGAAACCTGTTAACCTGGGTCCAAAATACATCTGATTACTTTACGCCGAGCCTGAAGTCCAGGCACTGGTTACTGGATTTGAAAATGCTGATTGTATGCTGCAGTGTTCAGGAGTCGTAGACGGGGGACACATCGAAATAAAACAACCCTCAAGTAACTCCAGACTTTCTAAAATGAAATAGGAAAGTATTCTCTAAATGTACAAGCTGTGTGTGACCTGGGAGTGTTCATGATGCTCGGATTTCTTCAGGACCTCGCAACTGTAAACACCTCGTTTGATTCACGTGGAACGTGATGTTGAACTGCATGTGTCCGACGGGACGGTTTCCTCGGTGCCCAGGTCAAAGTCGGCTGTTTCAGCATCGAATTCCAGTGTGCTGGTAGCCAGTGATTCGCCCCATATTTCCTCACACAGCTCAAAGAAATTTAGCACCACACGTCCTTGCCCACTGCGACGTCCAGAGTCCACAGCACGCCTGCATTTTCCCCGAACTGCTTTCAGTTTGGACATCACCTGGGCTTTTGTTATGGGAGTTTTCTCGTGAGGGAAATCTTTTCCATTTGCTTCCCCATTAGTCGGATGCTGCTCCAAGTAATCTTTATATATATATATCCACATGTCGATCGGCAGCAGGATTCCCAGTCAGTGTTCTCTTGGCATTTGGTGATTTTATAATTCAAAGTCACCCTAAGTAACAGTTGAACCTTGTCGTCTGTCCAAAGATGTACTTTATTCTCTTCCATCTTTATGGTTGAAACGGCTTTCAGGCAGAACAGGGGTTTTTTTTTATGCATGCACACTTAGTTTCAGAGAACCTAGCACCAACTAGTGGTGTGGCAAAATAAAACATAAAAATAATCTATTAAATAAAGTTTGTGCTGCAGAAAAAAAATTCCCCAGTAAAATTATCAAAATAATAATTTATTCAATAGAGTTTGCCATAATTTACTTGGCAAACTCTACTTTCCCTTTTTTATGGTTAAAAATTAAAACAAACCCTACCTTAGATTTCCTAGAAAGGATTTTATTTAAGAGTTAACGTCTCACTGACAGGAGCAGCAAGGAATCATTGAAGAAATAAAAGGATTACAACACTGGTTTTGCACAATTTTAAATGGTATAAAACCAGTGTTGTAAATTGGGCATTCACTTTTACTTTAGCTGCAGCAGACAGGACACAGACACCTTGACCATAGCTTACAAACACGTTATGTTTTGTTGAAGAGAATTTTACATTTCTGAATGTGACTTAAAAGTCACAGAGGTCAACTCTTACCTGTTCAACTATTTTGCTTAGCTGATTTTCTTGAAATAATGTGAAACCTGAAATAAATTGTATAATTAATTAATTACCCCTAACTACATTCTGGAACATTCAAACAGAAAAATAGCGAGCAGAAATACAGCGAGCAGAAAAGGGAGAAGCAACAAAAGACAAAGCAAAATGATAGGTACTTTTTCTTGATCCTACATAAAAGAACCACAGACAACGTATATGAATTTCATGGCCAAGCTTTTGCAAAAGGAGAAATACTCTGTAAACTTCTCCTCCGAGCTGTTCACAGGGCATTCTACTCTCCTTCCGCGTGAGCCCCTGTTTTATTGTCAAGGAAAACAGTCAAAGGGGGCAGTCAAGAAAAACAACAAAGGTCGTAAAACTTCTAACCCAAACAGCTAGCAACCCGATTCCAGGTGTGATATCTGATCTATGGTCTGAGCCCGGTTCAAATCTTGGTCAAGCTGTTAACAAGACAAAATACGACTACAGACAGGCAGTTAGGAGGTATTCTGGTTGCTAAGAATTAAGGTCTGAGAAACACAGAGTTAACTTGTTTCACATGAAGATGAACAGACATTCCTGACCTCCAGGTCAGTTCATACACACATAAGGAAAAGAACACTTTAAACAGAAAATTACAACGATCTATAGACTGAATGTGAACTAAAGTAATAACAAAATGATAATACCGAAAATTCTCTAACACAAAATATCTATTTTTCTTGATGGAAACTCATGTGTAAGGAAAAGGAGACACGAAATATATATTTATGCTTTTATTTCTTATCAAAATATATTTTTTCTTTTATTTATATTTTTATTTATGTCAAATATATATTTATTCTTTTATTTACATATGTCATATATTTATTCTTTTATTTATATATTCTTTTATTTCTTATGTCGGTTTTGGTCTTCCATACTTGTGGAGCTCAGGTAACTGTTGTGCTGTTCGTGGCTGTACTCTAATAATCAGACCACATTTAGTTTGTGGCTCCAGCAAGTTCAAGATAACCGACATCTGCATCCGAAGCAACTGAGTCAGTGAAGTAGCTACCTATGCTATGCGGGTAGCTACATATGCTCGTGCGACTTGAAG
>NW_006800418.1:134314-173936 GCF_000485575.1 Poecilia formosa
AAAGTCATTCAGTTTTATTTTCTATCAAAAAACAAAAGCTGTCTCTGCACGATAATGAAATGTGAGTAAACAGAACGCCAGATTAAACTTTGAGTTTGTTGAAAGTCTCACCCACTGTATGAAAATTTTGCAAAAACCATGTCATATTACTGCATATATTTATTATAGACACAAATATGAGGTGTTCAGCAATTAAAACCTGTATTTTTTTAATCAATAACTAAATGTACAAATTACAAAGTTTGACAAGTATACATTTTTTTGTTAATACAAAAAGAAACCTGTAACCTGTACTTTATGGTCTGTTTAAGTTTTTTTCTCAGAGAAAAATAGTGCAAATTATTGTTTTCACTGGTAAATACAGTAATTTCACATCAAATCAACAGCTCTAGACAGCTTAACAGTTTACAGATTTTTACTGTGAGTTTTACTGTTTATCACTTAAATATTTTTACAGTGCGGGTGTGTCGGTGAACGTCTGAGTGAGGGCAAACAAAGAAAAGATTCTGTAGGAAACCCCAAGTTCATGTTCTGGCTGATATTTTATTGTTTTTTGGCTTTGCCTACACTCGTTGAGGTCTTTCACCTGAAGGGGGCGACATACTGCAAATGATTGAGTAAATCATTTTAATTTACGACTGTGACTGGGTGTGTATTTCTGGAGCCGAGGCACGTTTCTGCTTTAGATTTTACACATTATGGTACACAATGAGGAACGTCAGTGTTTTTACGCTGCAATCACATTTTGATATGCCTGCCCGCTCCCTCTGTCAGGACCCAGAGGGGCCATACTGGAAGAGCAGATGTGCAGGAAATGCAGGCACTCTCATAATTACCTGAAGAAAAATTACACTCCATAAAAATCAATTTTCTTCTCCAACAAATCAGCTTGTAAAGCAAGTAAGACCAACACACTTCAGCTCATGGTGTAGTTTTATCTCAAAACATGTCATCTTTGTGGAGGATGTATTATTTTTAAGGCCACGCAATATTTTACTTTTCCTGCAGTCTGATGTTTTCAGATAGAAGGTTGCAGCAGATTATGAGTCTGATATGGGATTTAAACAAATCTCAGAATCTGAAAGCGGCATTCCGATCGTAACCTACAACCCTGTATTAGGGCCGGTGTAGATGGAGAGAAATAAAAGCAAAAAAGTTTCACCAAAGACACAGAAATTTTGCAGAAAAGTCAAGAATTCTATATTTGTCTAAAATTTTCTAGAAAAAACCCCCAGATATTTGAAAACTTGGACATTTCCAAGAAATAAGCACTCAGATTTTAAGATTTGAGAAATTTCAAAGTTTTTTCTAAAAGTCTGAAATCTCAATTTGAGTTTTTTTTTCTAGCAAATTTTGGACTTTTCAAACTGAGAAATGTCCTTTTTTTCTTGAAAATTTCAGAGTTTAATCTCCAAAGTTCTGATTTTTGGATACGTAATCAATCAGATGCAGACCAAAAAAGTGAACTCTCATCAGCACAGCAGTTTGATTAATTTATAATTTAAGGCTATAGTAAGTGTGGTTATAAGGGATTCACAACATTTTGCAGTAGTAGAAATTGAGACATTCATTTGCTGGATCCCACGAATGTTCATAGATTGTGTTCACAGCACTGCAAATAATAGTAATTTAAATGAATAACTGTTCCATTCCTTTTAGGCATTACAGCAGAAGTTGGAGGAAAATCAAAACAAAACCAAGAAAAAGACCAATAAGGTCATGCTGAAGGTGTCAGCCGTCAGTAGAAGTATGGATATCAATGACTATAGCGGCATATCTGACAATAATGCCACTTAATATATGCCGATGGCACACTAGGCATTGTGTTGATTGGAGTCGAGCATTAGCCTTTGAGTCACACCTGAGAACCTGTCCTGGGCTCTATGCAGACTCACACGGAGGAGAGGGAGGAATCACAAATAAGCTGAACTGCCTGATGATAGACGCTGTCTCCAATATGATTGCATGTGCTAAGGCCTTAAAGGTCAGGCTCTCGGTCTGCATTGCTCATGGACTGAATTTACTAGTTGACCGGGTCCCTGCCCTCTGTGACATGCGTACAAACGATAAACGAATAGTGGCTTATTTCCACTCTAGCACCACAGAGAAGGGAAGGCTTGAAGGCATCCAGACACAGATGGGGAGACGAGCACAAAATCTTGTAACTGATGTGGACACACGCTGGAACAGCACATACCTTGTGTCGGAATATGTCTGTTCGAGCTAAAATAACCTGTGGCAGCAGCCCTCACAACACCTGGAACTTGTGTAACCACACTGAGTGTTTTTCCCTTCAGAACTCTCAGAAAAGAAAAGGGCATCAATCTTCAAGGTTATACCCTTGATGAACATGTTGCACCATTCAGTTCTTGTGAAGTCTGCAAATATCAGCAATGATGTAGCAAGACTTCTGTCCGACAGCCTCTTGAAGCGTGAACAAATATGGAGTTTGTAAGGGTCACGACAATGACGACATCGTCAAACTCAAGCTTCAAAACTCACCTTTCTCAGCCTAAGCAAGACACAAGGGGCAAAACAGTGACAATTGCTAGCAGTGAAGATATTCAGCAACCAGCTTCATTACATGTAGGAAAAGGTACCAGCAGCCCCAGTGCGTCTTTGTGTATTCTGTAAATTCTTTTGACGTAGTACTGCTTTACGTCAACTGAAGGCGTTGTATGAGATTACCTGTAAGAATTTATTTTGCTATGTATAGGTGAATTGTTGTCTCTGCTGGAAGCAGCAGTTGATGAAAAGAGATGTAGCTTCAATGCCACAGCAGATGCCATTGTGGAAGTGGAGCAGTTCTTTACTGAAATCAACTTAAGGAGACATGAGGATCCACTGGAGTACTGGAATATCCAGAAACATGCACATCCCCACTTGTACCGCATGACACTGAGGTTCCCATGTTCACCAGCATCATCAGTGTCTTGTGAAAGAGTCTTATCCAAAGCCTGGGAAGGACTTTAGCAGACAAAGAAACTGCCTCAACCCAGAAACGGTGAAAAAAAAAGTCCTGTTCTAAAATAAAAACACCAATAATGCCCACCTGATTTCCACAATCGTTTGTTGTTTGATCAGTAAAGACATCAGTCTCACAAGGCAGAAATAGACTGGAAGCAGTTAGAGTGAAATTCTCAGCATAGCAAACTAAAAAAGATCAGAACCAGAAGTTCCAAAGAACATTTAGAAGGATTGTAGTTTTTTTTAGGAAGCAGGTCAACTACTCTGTTTAATTGCGAGGTTATGTTGAGGAATAGTCATATCTTTTAGAGCAATCTGTGTCAGAGATGTTTTTCTATGCACATGTCAGAACATTCCAGACACTCAGGAGAAATTTGATATAAGTGTATGTGTCATTTGTGCAGCTCCAAGAACATTCATACTGTAACGTTGTCACATCGTCTTTGTGGAAACATTGGTATAAAAGTCTTTTAGACGTTTTATGTGTTGTGCATCACATAATATATATATATATATATATAATGTATATGTACACCATAAAGCAGTCAATATCACAAGGCTCTTCTTGTGCCCCTCCAGATCATTTTTAACTATTTATTTATTTATTTATTTTTATTTATTTATTTTTTTATGCAACTTTTGCAATTGCAGGTCTGGTCTGGCTCGGGGAAGCCGCTCCTCTAAATACTTCTCCTGATTGGTGCCCGATGAGCTCCAGCTGGGACCGATCCTGCCAGTAACCAATCAGAACCTGCGTACAGCTCGGATAATGCAACACTGGCTGCACCTAGCTCACTCAAAGAGGATAATAATAATGCTATGCCTGAACGTTGTGTGCTGCGGATCTTGAATAAATTTAATACGACTGAGACTCTCCATGATGTGCACAGAACAACATCCAGGAATCAATGAGAATAAATCTGCAGCCAGTAAATAAACTGAACTGGATTCGGACAGCTCTAGCAGGAAATGACTTTCAAATAAGTGGAAATTTTGGGAGAACTCCTCAGCTCAGCTTTACTCTTTTCATGTACAAGTAGATTTTGCTTGTACATGATCATAGCTTTCTTGTAACGCAAAGTAAACATAAAAACAGCGTCCACTGATGGCTGCAAGTCTGCTCTTTCAGCTGAATTTTATTAACCTTCTAATTAGAAGAGGAAAAGCCGACCTGCAGAGCGGCTGATGTTCTAATTGCGGAGTGAGTTCGGTCTGAACAGAGACAAGGAGGAAAGGGAAACAAAGCTTGAGGAGAAGGTGTCAGTTTAATTAAACGTGGCGGCTGAAAGGTTCCGCTGTTGTCGGGCCGAGCCATTGTGCCACCAGCTAATGTTCTCTGACAAAAGGAGCCGAGCTTGACGACTTCTGGTAAACACGTCGAATATGTTCAGACATTCAAATTAAAGGCCATTTTCACTTCCTCCTGGCCAGAGGACAGACATCTGCTGGCTGGCTGCGAACGGCCTTTCATGAGCCGGTTTGAGCAGAGAGAGCTGCAGGCTGAGCATGTATCTCATCCTATTAAAGGAAAAGAAAAAAAAATACAGCATTTTCCTCAGGTGTCACCGCACTAATAGTCCTCATATTCTGAATAATAATAAGACCTTGTTCTGCTCAATAGGACCAGGTATATTCAGCAGTTAAGGTACAAACTGTCTATTTGCTTAGTTTTCGTCCTTTTTGCTTATTGAGCAAAGATGAATTAAATGAACTGATGGTAAGGAACAGAACATAGAAAGAAACTGAAGGTTTTATCTCTGGTGCAGAACTCAAATTAAACCAAGGTCACCAAATCAGCGAGAGAAATGAGTCGCATTTTGAAGCTTTTATTTCAGATGAGCTTAAACACAACAGATCTTGACGATCAGATTATCAAACCCAAATGAAAACACATCAGATGAAACAGGCACACAGCTGAAAACACAAAAAAGACGGGTTATCTCACTATTTCCTGACATATTGTTTTATAAACCTTTTAATCAACACCAACACTTTGATTTAGTCTTTAAGCTAAAGCTAATATTTTTAACTTGAGCTCCATTATATGCAAGTCACATGTATCAGGACTTGTTTTTTACTCTGCTGTTTTTTTAATTGTATTTCTTAGTTTTTAGTAATGATATTCTCTTAATGTTGTTTTTGTATCACGTGTTTGTCGCATGGGACTATTAGCGTTAATTAGCATCTTGCTAAATACGGTGTCTAAATCTGACATAATCCCATTCAAATAAAGTAAAATCACCATATGCTCTGAGATGGGTGGATGGAGTCATGGCTCTTTAAAACATGTATAGATTTATTCTTAGGTAGCAAAGCAGATCTGTCATAGACTTTTAAAGCCAACCAAGGTCACAGTGTTGTTGAGGCGGAGCAATATTTCTTCATTTTTCAGCTTGAAAGTCATGTGAAGCCAAATATCATTTGAAATTCTGTCCTAATCAGATGGCAGTGGATGAAAAATGCGATGTGCCCCGAGCAGCCAGATTCCTGGGAGCCACGTTTTCGTATAATGAATAGAATCTAATTTATTAAGCTGATTCATGTTTTTAGTGCAACAATGAAAACCGAAAAAAAAAAAAACTTATAAATGTAAAATATAAAAGTACTCTTCACAGATCAGCAAATTTAAACTTTGTTCTTTTTATTGAAGAACAAAAAAAAACCATAATAATAAAAGTGCCTCTAGGTCTATTAACTTAGGTTAATTAGAACATATACTGAATGTTGTGAAAAGCAATTAACATACAGCGCCTCAGGCTCTGAATCTGTTGGGCCACTCTTGTAAGTGGAAATGTCCATGGTGGTGTCCTATTGGTGTTTTTATTATTTACTGTTTATTCTTTTTCAATAATGTGTGTTTAGAACAGTTGCAGGGTCGTACCTCTTGAAGATTGGAGTTGTAGACTCCTGGTTTGGAACTTACTCAGGGTTTTGAAGGCGTTGTGTCATGTTTAAACCTCCGTTTGGGTTTGGACCAGACTGGTGAGGTGAGCGTGAACATCATGGACTCATCTGGACCCTTCAGATGGTAACGGAAAAATAATGTACAAGATAAGAACAGTCCATTTCCAACCTTCTGTGTTTTATCACAGACTAGAGAATACGGCTTAACCCCGGGACATATCCTTTCTTTTCCTTGTGCCATTCATCCATCTTTTAACTTTTTTTTTGTTTGCTCAAGCTGAGAATCCTTCCCAGAAAACACTTGGGGGGATCTAAATTAGAACGTAGGCCAACATGCTGAGCGTTTACACAGGAAATTAGGCAAATGAAGCAAGGATTCCTAAAATCTCCGGCACATTCCCGTCCTCCAGCTGTTTCCAGACAGCCAGCTCTCCTTTCATGCCTCGGATCCCTTGTCTTTGCATAATTCTTTTGTTTTGGAGAAAAGTAGGCTAATCTCCTGACTCTGCCAGCGTTTGGCTAGCAACTGCTCATTTCTCAGCCAAGGACACTTTACCCTGTGTTTGAATGTCTGCCTGTCGTACTTTTCTTCTGTGTGGACATCTTGCTTCCTAAAACACTAAATGTGAATCTGTTGTGTCTTTTACATCTTTCTACACAAAACGACTTTAGCTTCTGGATACATATTAGCTTCCTCGGCTTAAATTTTTCCTTCAACCCCTGTTTTATCACAATCATTTGGCATCATATTATTTTAATTTATGACTAAGTGCATTTGAGGCATTAATTTCTAAATACAATGATCAGTGAGGCTTTGATTTGTGATCCGAAATGAAACAACTTGATGTCGCTTTCCAAGGTCGGGTGTTGGTATCATTGAAAATTATAAGAGCTTGCAAGCAGCAGGTAACCTATATCAGATGGTTTAATTGTTATTATTTGACTTTCATGAATAACAAATCACAACACCGTGATTGTTAAAGCGCCAGCTTTAATTAGCCTGTGTGTACCCAGTAGAGCGGAGCAGTTCTCTTCAGATGCCCCGGATCTCAGATTACTGACAGTAGAGCAGTCGGGACATAAAGGATGGAAAAATAACAGGGTTATAAAGTGTCTTGCAAAACAATTTATACCACGTCGACTTTTTTCCATCTTCTCACCACAGACTCGAATGCATTTTAAGAAGCTTTTTATTTGATAGACACATGAGTTGGTAAAAGCCAGTCTCTTGTCCTACACTTTTTTTTTCTCCACTATTGAGAAACGATTGCTTCCTGGAGGCTTAGACTCTGTTGAAGTTTTAAATATAACCCAATTGCTAATGTTTGGCCTTCATATAGTTTGATGCTGTGACGCTTAATGGAAATTGTTTGCGCTGAAAACAACTATCCTCTACTACGAAGACAGAAATGCTGAGCCCAACAAGGTGGTTGTTAATGTTAATTCAATATTTGGAAGCCTGGCCAACATTACTAATGGGCCATGGTCAAAAGAACTGGCTCCAACAGCTAAGACTAACTCCCATGAAGTGAGAGCCGACTGCTGCTTTTGTTTCCCATTTGCTGCTCAGCTCTTACTCTCAGCGACTCCGCCCTGCTCAGAACTTTGTTTTGATTGGCTGAATAGCGGCTTGCCTTCTCAAAAACATGGTAAATACTTACCAGTTTAGACATAGTTTAGCTACACAGTTTGGTTTTGTTTCTGTTATGGATCTGTTTGGTAGATTTGCTGGCAGTGCTTTGTTCATTAGTTTTTTGTTGAATAAAATTAAAAGTTGGATTAAAATGCTACACAAAATTAACAGGGCCTGCTTTTGTAACGTTAGCAATTGGATAAAATCAGATCCAATTGTTTCAAACTTCAACAGAGTCCACACCTCCAGGAAGCAATCGTTTCTCTATAGCCAAGGGTCTAGAACTACTAGGCAGCTAAAAACTCTTGGGGGAGAAGGATTGCAATTGACATTATTCAGTCCTGGTGAACATGTGGCTCACTATCAATCTCTTTGAAACATATGCCTTTTTCCAGTGGTTCTCCTGAGAAAACAAAGATTTGTTCTTCAGACAACAGTTGTTTTCTACAGGTGGTACATCCTTCAAGGACAGTTAGGCAGTTTGTACTTCTCTGCAGAGGTAATCACAGTGACATTTAGAAAGAAGATTGTTCACCCGTATTGTTAAGTCCCTGAATGGTTTTCACATCCACAGCCTTTTTTTTTTTTTTTTTTTACCTGAACTGGTTGATTTTAACTGTTCCAAATACTTAATCAACCACCTCTCTTGGTTTTGTTTTTCTTCTTACCTGACACTAAATCATATTTTGTTGAGCTTGTATTGTTTTCAGACTCACAAAAAGTAGAAATCCTGAAAGGGAAGTGATTTTCTTCTTTATTTTAGTCTTGTCAATCTTGCATTCTGAGACAGTTTCTTTTCCTTGTGACTTTATCAGTTTCTGAATTGTTTCTGAAATACTTTCATGATTTTTAAAAGAAGCTAAACTTTTTTTTCTTCCAAATTGGGAAAGCTCCATATCTTTTGTGTTTTTGCCTGTTCATGTCTCCATTCCCTCTCTTTCTACTTCAGTTTGTCTGTAAACAAACCGTTTTGTACGTATGCACCCAAACCATTCAATATGAGTTTAATCTTTGTTGTTTAACTGCATATTATTACTAAAATGCTTTGTATTACAAAGGTTCTGTTTGGATCACTTGACTCATAAAGCAACAGATATGACTCCAGGCCATATAATTTTCTGAGTGACATTCTGGTGGAAGACAAAGATTCTTTAAAATCATAAAACAAACATCATAATTATCTGAAAAAAATAATTGTTTTAGGTAATTGTTACATCATGCCTAAAATGGTGAAAACACCAGTAATCTTTTCCAGAAAGATGTGAACACTTCTGGCATTGTTAGTTGCATTTCTATTGACCATGTAATTGTGCAATTTGGCATTTCAAAAATAAATTTGCTTAATAAAAACGTGACAATTTTGAAAAAAAAAATCATCTCTTTCGCCAAAAAGTTTTGCTGCTAAGATGAGATGTATTTTGGCCATATAGAAATTGGGGTACTTCTCAAAACTGCAATGGAAACACTTTTTTCACATCACATGAGACACAGATGTTGAAACTGGCACAAACCATGAAGAAGATGACAGGAAGTAGTTAGAGGATTGTGATGGGACATGTTTTTGTTTTACGACTTATCGCATGAATAAACTTATTCACATGTGATTTTAATTGTGTTACTTATTTAATGGAAACAACACAATTATGAAATTGTGTTTTTTCAACATTACCTGAGTATTGACAATGTTTCGTACAAATTTGTAACGGAAACGCAGCTTGTGGAGGCAGTATACAAAAAAAATTTTTTCCAGATGACACAAACTGGGATCGTTTATTTGGAGAATAAGTTGAATAAAATGGGGATTTGGTATTAAAATTCAGAATTATGTAATTTAACCTTTTCTTTGCACCACCCTACAGTCACAAAGCGTTGTAATGATGTATTCATTAAAAAAACAGAATGTGGTTCTGTCCTACATGACTGTAAAGCCTTTTATATGGCTGGAAGTTCTGTGTAGTTGAACCAGTGGAGACCAGGTGCATTTTTCGTCTCTTCTTTGGCCCGGATAAAAAGCAATGACAACCCTCCCATACTGCTGATGAAACTTTTCAATCAACAAGCCGCGCAACGATGCCCGCACACTGTCCATGCCAAGGGTTATGAAATTGCCACTCAGTAGTTATGGGTTTAAATTTCCCTCTACAATTTAGTGCTTTCATTAAAAACGCTTGCATTCTCAGCAAGACGGGACGGCGAGCGCCTTGGCTCCATGAACTCCCAACACATCCATACGGAAAACACTTCCCGGGAATGGAATGGAAGACAATGAGCTGAAACAAGGTAAGCTTTTTCCATTAGTGCATCATCTGCTGGCTGTGCTCAGCAATCAGAGGGAGGAGTTCATCGTTGGGACAGAAGGTCCCGGTACCGGCGGTGCCACCAGTTTACAATTGCTTCGGACGAAAGATTAAACGCCGCCTCGCCTTCACAATTTGAAGCGGAATTTACTGCCGCGCTCATCAAAGTGGAATGACTTAAACTCAGTGTCCTAATACCCGGGATTGTATTTACCATTATCTGGCCCACTGGTTTTCCCGAGCCATAGAAAAAGACATATGCCTCTTGTCAGCTGGTGGCATGGACTCATTATTAAAAGCCTATGGATTTATGGTCAGTTTATGACCAAGTCAATACGGCTGTAAAGGAGCTCAAAGCAATACTCTCAACCGAGCTGAATCCTTGATTCCGTTGGATATAATCCTGACGTTTCAGGATTTATTTGCCAATAAAATCATGTAAGCACACCATATATCTGGAGCCGGGCTGCAAAATGCAAAGTAAGCAACTCCACAATTGTCAAAATCCACATGACAGATGCAGGGTTTTATCTGAGGGTTGGCAGAATTAGAGGACCAACTATATTCTCAATGGAAGTTGTGCAAATCATTCACTTTATGTCATGGCCAAGACACATGGCTGATGTAGAGCAGAGATTAAATATGACACCCAATGTGCTGTTGCCTTAAGGTTGGTATTGTTCTCAAAATTATGAGTAAAGCTATTTTAAACTACTCCTAATTTGGCCATTATAGCATACTAAAATAAATAAATAAATAAATAAATAAATAAATGACCTGCACTACTTAGTGTTGGTCTGTCAAGTTCCAAACTTCTAGTACGAAGGTTTTGTATCCAACTAACACCACTCAAAATTACTAAATTAATTGGACATTTAAAAATACTTTTTTTTTTTTTTTTTATTATGCCGTCATAAACTAAATATTTAATACAGTGAGGTCTACAGTCTACAGGAAACTTTCAGATGGAACTTTTGAATTCATCAAGCAATGACAAATGGTCAAAGGGAGATGTTGCTGGAGATGACCGTATAATCCAAAATCTCTTTATAGACACTAGAGGCAATTTTACACTTGTAGGATCCACTAAAACATTTGCATTAAACATCAGATAGTTAATTTTTATTTTATTTATTTATTTATTTTGGCAGACTTCTTGGTGTCTTTTATTCCCAATCATTTTTACAGATGATCCACCAGAAGCTTCTGTTTCCTGTTATAAAGTTACGACATAAGTCCAATAATCCATATGTAAAGATGTTAGCAGTCCTTCATATGTATGTAAAAGGTGAACATACATACACAAAGACTCAGACAACTTGTTTTATATTCATGACTAAATATACGAAGGTGTCAGATTTTCTTAGGAAACCCAATTTCTGTTTTATTTGTAGTGGAAGTTTGTTATTTTAGAATCTTGTCCAGCAAGATTCTAACATGTTTTTTGTTTTTTTTACAGCAAAGGTGCAAAACTCTCTGAGAATGATTTCAAAAGCTGAGATATTTCCATTTCAAAGCACTCCACACTTTTTTTGTCTAGTGATCTTCTGAAAACCCTCCTCACATGTTTTATTATCTTTCCAATAAGACATAATATCTGAGTCCATTTTAAGGACGGTAAAAAGCTGACTGTGAGTGTAGCAGCGGGACAAATCTGATTCAAGCTTTCATCTGCTGGATTCTAAAGGTTCACATGGTGACCTATAAGTAATTGTTTAAAACCCTCAGATGGGAGGGAAATAATGGAAACTGCAAATGGAAAGTAAATCATCCTAACTAGAGGAAGAAATCACCGACAGCCATTACACTGATGCACCTCCGAAGATCCAAGACGTTGGAGGATGGTTTACACTCTGAGTGTGAGGGTATGGCTTTAACAGCATGTTGTGTGAGTGGTAAGAGATTTAAACAGATTAAACAGATCATTTCTGTCAATTGGGAATTACAGCGAAGTGTAAAAGGATTCCTATACAGGCAACATAAGGTTTTGCAATATGAAATACACCTACAAAGACAATGCTCTCCAACAGTAATGAGCACACTTGTGCTAATCTGCTAATGGAGGAGCAAATTTTTAGTTTGTTGCAGCAAATGACGTTTACCCAGAATGCAACTATTTAAAATCTATTTGAAGTCCTCATGTGGAGGAATGATGTGCGCCTGTGGATGACTGTTGTACTGAATGTGCTCAGTGAGAAATGCTAAATTATGACTAACTCCAGCAGCATTTATGGTATTAATGAGGTCAGTTTGTGTTAGAGTTTTAGAAAGGCGGTAAATTAATGACAGTTAAAAACAGTCTAATTGTGTTGTATTATACAAAATTAAGTAATTCTTTATTAGGTTTATGCAAAACACTATATAAAGATGCCTAATGATAGAGCATTAGCGCTCACTGAACCATTAGGGCCGGACATGACAGTTAATGTGACCTTTTTATGGCCCCATTGCAAAGAAATTAAGCAAATTAACATGCCTTCTATGCAAATATGTTTGAAACATGGACATTTCCATTCACTGGGACTTTTTAACATTCTTTCATCTGTGGCAATCCAGCTCTAAACCAGAAAACTGCCATGGTTGAGGTAAAGCAGTCATGTTTTCTTTCTCGGTGACTTCTTTACTGCTTCAGTTTCATAGTTGTTGAGTAATTTGAATGAGTCTGACTTTAAAGTAATATCTTGTTCTGTATAATTCACAGGCCATGTACATCTTGTACCTAATTCTGCTCCCTATCTTAGTTAGGAAGCCTCCATGTGTGATCAATTGTTGATTCTAAATTAACTCTAGGAGTTCAAGCATGAATGTTCTCCAGGGGCCCCTGGACTCTGAACAGGACAAAGGCTGTATGGACAGATGGATAAAAGACTGCACTAATGAAAAGTTGTGGGTGTTGCATCACCCTGCCAATAGATCCAAGCAGAAGCAACACAATGGAGCTTTAGGTGTCACCGAGTTCCAGATGTAAAATGGACTTCCTCTGTCTTCATCTCATCACCTAAATGTAGATTTTATTGAAGGTTTCAAATGAGAAAAGTGACATTACCTCAGTATTGTTAGCACCTTCCATAAGCCCAGCCTGGTTCACCTACAGAGCAGCAACAATGGCTGATTGTTAGTCATTAGCTCTGATTGAATGCTAACATTGGAAAAATCATTTACAGCTGAAAACCAGCAGGATTAAAAAAAAGGGGTATTTTGGGAAAGGAAGTCAATATTAAAAAAAACAAAAAACTATAATATTTTCCTTGTCAAATTTGCCTGTAAACTGTTCTGCGCAGAGATCAGAGGTATTCCAAAGACATATAATATTAAATCTGAACAGTTTAGTATCAGAGATGGAACCGACTGAAACTGCAAAGATGGTTGAGACACATTCACAAAAGACCTTGAAAGAGGGTTCTACAAAATGAGTGACGGTTGAGATTTCATACTGTTTGCATACATTTCTGTGACAAATTCCATCATTTTCCACAATCCAAGTGGATACAAGCACATTTAATGAAGTGATTTGGTTGCCTAGCCCCTGTTTGTTTCCAACCAGGGCAGCCACCCAACTCCTGATAGAGTGGGATAAAGACCCCAAATATGAGACCCCAAGTCTATGATTGTACAAATTTCCTTTTGTGAGGTCATTCACCTTGAGTCCATTTCGAACATGTGGGGACCTCTGCAGAATGAATTGTGCCCAATTGGTCATGTTTCCGCCTAACTGGGCTGCTTTTAAACATGTTAGACTAGAAAAAACAGCTTTGGGCAAGTTGTTAAAATTTGGGCTGCTTCTGCTTCTCAACATTTTGTGTAGTTTTTAGAAAGTGTTCAAAAGAAAATTCTTTTAAAATAGTGTAGCAGAAAAACGCAAAACTTTTAATAAATGCTGTATTATTACATTTATGTTAGGATCTCGATATGTTCCAAGAGTTTGGTCCTTTGCAGGGTCCATGGGATCAGGTTCTGGTCAGAACAACCAAAAAAATTACCAGTCTATATATACAGTTAACAATTGCACTATTACCATGAGTTTCATCAGAGGTTGGGATTTGGGCTGGTTTTTTGGAGTTGGGTGGGTTAAACATTATTTTGATTGGAAACTGTCAGTCCAATCTGGCAAACCTGGATGTGGGGGCCTGTCCTGGATTAACCCCACCTTCCACCCGATAACCACTGGAGATAGGAACCAGTACCAGTGCAAGGACAACTGGGTATAGACAATGGATGGATTGATATCTCATAAAAGCCCAACAAAATATATATATTGAGGTTTGTAGTTTTAATACACCAGCATGTTGCCAAGTTCCACTGTTTTCAGGTAAGCACCTCTACAGACTGCTGCTGCCACCTGCTGTCCAGTTTCACAGAACGGTTCTTGCATACCATTAGTGGAATTTCTTACCAACTTATCAGGTAAAGTCAGACTTATTTTCTCAACTAAAGCACCAGATTGAGGTGTGGAATCCTGACAGATGCGCAGAACGTCAAGAGTGTTCCTGCTTTCTGTCATAACACCCAGCAGCACGCCCTTATGAAAAGGGTAAAAATCAATAGAGCTACCAAGGGCACGCCAACTAATACATTTATTCTACGCTCCCGCTAACTTTGCAATAATACATACCTCCTTGACTTTCTCCCTCTCCTCTCAGAGATTTCATCGCAGGCAGCTCGCCACATCCATCTCTGTCACCCGCCGACTGCCGTGCTGCACAGCCCAAACACACAGCGGTAAGCACGGTAGGCACCGCCATGCAAACAAGTGCACAGCCCAAAAAGTGTTTTTTTCCACTACATATAGTATCTGACTGATTTACATAGGTAGGCTGAGAGCACAGAGCAGAGGGGTTTCCAGAACCTGTGGCGTTCCCTTCCGTAGTGACTGATCAGTATCTTAACTGGTTTAAATTACGGCGTTCTCTCAAAGGGAACAATAGCTGTGTTAAAGGACAAAAGATACAGACTTGGTCTACTTTAGGATCAAACCTTGCTTTTTACTAACCGGCTTTACTTTTTAACAGTATATTTTTAAAAAGGGGTTTTAAATGTAATATTACTGCTGTTGCTTGGGATTCATGTTAGGTGTAATAAAACATGCTCTAACTAAATAGGTCACTCTGCTGTTGTTACATTAAGTATGCTGGTTTAGAAAAGTATTTCTGACTTTCATAGATTATGAAAGGGAAACAAAACCCAATGAAAAAAAGAAATATTTTTGAGTTCAAAATTTTGTTAAAAATATAATCCAAACCAGAAACTTAAATCCAACTGATAATCTGTGGGAGCTGATGTGAAATGCTCTCCACAGATTCCATTTCTCCTATCCAATCTGTTTCGCAAAGAAGACAAATCAAGTATTTGTTGCAGGACTAGAAACAAATACTTACTCTAGTCATTTACAAATCCTTTCGGGTGTTCTAGAAACGTACCCCAAAGGACTTGCAACTCAGGAAAGCTGAATACTGAGGTATAGCGCTCTTTTTAAAGGTCTTATGTTAAAACATTTGGAAACCATGTTTTATTTTTCATCCGCTTTCTAATTATTTCTATCACATAAATTTCCAATAATTGAAGACATTTCCGAGGTGCTGTAATTCAACAGTCTGATAGTTCTGGTTAACACAAAAGCCTTTAAGACTCCAGTAGTCCTTGATCTTCAGCTTTCATATCGTTCCCAGATGAAGTGAGGACAAAGGTACCAATAAAACGATGTGGGATGCCTTTGACAACGTTGTCTGATCTGCGCATAGAGCCCGTGTCCCACAGACTTAGCCATGAGTCACGACTCGTGCTTCCACCTCCTTTCACTGTCCTGTTGAGATTGTGTCTCTTTTTCTCTGCTGTTTTAAAGTCCAGACGAGAGGCAGTATGAGGGAACTCTTTCGATGGAGGATGTCTGCTCAGCAGGTGTTGGTGTGCTTTCTTGTATTTGGAGGTAAGTTCATTGGGGAGAGTGATGGCCATGAAGTTGTTATTGAGAACAGGAGGTGACGGTGGTGGGTAGTAATTCCACTGCGACCATCTACTGACTGGTTGCAAGTCTTGTGGATAATGTTCCTGTTGCTCTAACAGAGGAACAGTGTTGTTACCAGCTACAAGCACACTGACTTTTTCACCAGAGCAGTCACATGTCAGCACTGTTATATTTAATTGTTATATCAAACAGAGGCTTAAAATGACCAAAAATGGCTCACAACACACCAATCCCGGTTGCCAAGGTGATCCTGCAGCAGCTCATCTTCCCATTGTTGGGGCTCACAGGTTTACTGCTGTACTGCCACTTGTATCCTGACAGCAGTATTAACTTCTCTTTGTCGTTTCCTGGAAATCCATTTGATATTCTGGATTACTTCTACTGCACTTCTTGAAATACATCAACAAATAAATATATCATGAAATGACGAAATATGCAATCAAATAATTAAATGTCCCATTAATTTAAACTTTTAAAGAAAACGTATGTAAAAAATATAGTTAATTACTTCATTGTGTATATTTCATTGCTACTGAGCGAGACTTGTTATGAAATAATTTAAACTACCAAACCCAGCCACATTGAATTAATTAATAGGAGATTTACATATATGTATTTTATGGTATATATTTTTTTAATTTTGTCAGAGATAAAGACCCCTGCTAGTCTGGAAATAAGGACACGTATAAGAACTTTGGGGGAAATGGTGCAGTTTTATGATGTTTCCATCGCTGAAAAAAGTTTTCAGTTCAGCTGTTCAGCATTTGTTGCTGTTCATGAGGAAGCTCCTGGACAGAAAGACAATAACATCCAATGAAACGGCCCCTCTCGCTGATATCCAAGCCTTATGTTTTTATTCTGATAAACAGACGATGGTGTAATCTTCCATCTGTTTATTTGATTGTACAGATTCCTCTGCAGCCAGCAGAGCCCCGAGGCTCACAAAGATTATTTTGCTTGGGCCTCAGAGGCAGATTTATTTAATGGAATTATTTTCGTAACATTTTATACAATTAAGCAGCATCTGTTGGATCTGAAGAGAAGGCTACATCCTTAATACATCATTCATTGTTTGAACATGTGTTTCTCTTATGATCTGAGTTCTGAGAACACAGGCGAGGCCCCGTTGTTCTCCGTTTTCGTCAGAGAACAGCAGACCAAACATCTCTGGCTTCGTTCTGCTGAATTCTACTCTAAACAAAATCATTTATTATTTGCTTCACATCAGTTTCCAAGAATGTCTGACACTTTAATTTGACATTCATAATGTCCCACATTGTAAGCTGACTCAAATCCAAGTACACATAATAAAACTAAAGAAAGCTCAGTGAATACAGGCTCTGAAATGCAAGAGAAACACAAGAATACAGCATTTCAAACTGAAGCAGAGACATGACTAAGCAAAATTATCCACCAAAAAAAACTGACTAATACAAAGCAGCCATAATAAAATATGGACAAAGAGCTAATAGTGATAAAAATTAGAAATATAATAGAATAAGAGATTAAGTGACATTCAACTGAATTTGTTGAAGCGGTTGAAATAAAATTATTTACAAGAGTAAAACTAAAGTAAACCTCTGAAAACCAGAACATTATACTGGAAACATGACAGGATCAGAGGTCTAAGCTCAGAACGTTACTCAAACAAATAATGTACTTCATATACACTCTAATGCTGGCATTTCAGAGAATAAGCCTGATAAATAAATAATAAAAAAACACCATATGGATTAGAAATTTCCTCTAAAAACAAAAACTCACGTCAAGTTTCATCCAACAGATGTGACCTAATGAGCTTTTGGTACAGTAATTTCAGGCTATTGAGAGCAGCTGGATATAAGCTGCACCCACTAACTTTGAAAAGAAGTGGAAAAAGTGTACATATATAAACAACACTTTCTAATATTTTAGCTATGTGCTACAAAAAAAAAAAAACACAAATAAATGGCTTTTCCGCAAATACGTGGTAGTTGGATTCCTCAGAAAAATCTGTGACTAAGTTGAGACGGGGAATAATATTCCATGGAGGTTCAATGTGATGTTCATTTCACCCAAAAATGACACCAAACTTTGTACTTAATTTTTTTGACAACCAAAGTATTTTTAGAACCATGTCAAAAAATATCATTTGTCAAGCATCACTTCTTACTTCTGGCCTGGCTCTTATGGAGAGATTGATGTTTATTGCAAGAAAGAAAATATAAATACATATATATAAATATATGTATTTATTATTTCTAAATTGTATATTTCGCTAAGTAATATACATTTCTGCAGTCAAATGTGGTGGAGGGAACAGTATAACCTGCTAAAAACCAGCTCCTTATTCTTCACTTCACTTCGTCCGGAGGGTCTGGACCCTCACTGATTGAAAAACGATTGCTTCCTCAACTCTGTTGAGGTTTTAAATGTTATCTAATAGCTAATGTTTGTATGTAATGTGCCAGTTTGATGCTAAAAAGGAAGTGTAAAGCCGAACGAGGCAGGTGTTGATGTTAATTCAGTGATTGGAGGGGTGGCCAACACGAACTGAACGGCTTTGTTCACTTCCTCCTCCGCCATTCCTAAAACTACAGGCAGACTGTGTCAGAGCAACGCTAAAAAAAATACAAAGGGTTCAGACAGTTTTTGTAAAGAAAATTGGGGGAAAAAAAATTCTCCTGAGCTGTATGCAGTCCTGCTTATTAACTACAAGAATTATTTTTCTTCTCATTTGGGCTTTTTAAACCGTATCCAATCTCTCTCAATTGAAAACTATCTCAGTGACAATTAATTTTTTAAAGCTTCTTTCCCTTACTGTACATCCTGAACTTCACTTCAAAAATAACAAAAGTGAAACATAAAAACTTCCAGTGATCCATTTTTGCTGTATCTTCTCGTTGGTTTTTGCTAAGCTATTAAAAGTATCCCCATCTGTCACGTGAAACGTGGCCTCGCCGCATTCGCTGCAGACGTTTTGTAATTAACCTTCACGGCTCATGTTGGACGGGAGTGATGCGTTTAAAATTACCATTAACGCTCGCCCACGAACAATATTAACAAGACTTGATTATATGGGGGCACCATTTATTACAGTAGAACAAATTTACCAACAAAATATCACCCACACACTTATAGCCGCACCAATGCACAAACAAGCATGCATAAGCCCATTTGTTATCCCGCCAGGTCTCATTTCCTACGGCTGAACGTAGGCCTGCCAGTTTGAATTTAGTCCACACGCTAAAGAAACTTCTCTCCCCCTCTGACAAAAACACAATCTAACACATTTGCACTATAGCTAAGGTATTAGAGAGTAAATACTGCTCAAAGTATGCCAGAGTAATTCAAACAGAATGCCCATTAGTGAACTGAACGGACCTTTTCACAGTATAAGTCATAGTAATGAACCCTAGGAGAACTTCCTCCGGTTTATTATATCAACGCGGCGAGCAGCATGTCAGCCCTTCAGAGACAAAGAGGCGTCGTAAAGCCGGAGCGTCTTGGTAAAGGAATGTTTTGGTGGATATTAAGTGCTGCCCAAAACCAAATTAAATGTGCTCCAAGAGCTGCTTTGTGGGGTTTATCTCACAATAAAAACAGGCTTTCACAGTTAATCCTGAGGAATCAGGCTCTGCATTTTTTACTATTAGAATTACTTGTTTTACTTGAGATTGCTAGTTTTAAATAATTCGCTGCTTAGAATATGCCTTCTGTATTTTTTACTTGTGCACCAGCTGGTCCAAAATGAGCATGTTTCTGTTAGATTGTCTATAACTGTGCTTTGGTGTTAAAGTATCTCAGAAGTTCACATAAAGCATCTCTGATCTCTTCTTCAGATCTGACAGATGAGGTATTGGGTGCACTGTCCTGAGGAACAACTGTAATCATTAAGTGTAGGGGGGTACGCCACACTGAGTGTGTCTTTATCCTTTAAGTCTTTCGTTGAGGTCAGGGTGAAGAACTCGTCAAAATCCCCATCTTTCTAGTGCAGAATAATCTCAGTCATAATGGAAAACTGCTGCTTTACACCAGAGACTAAGTCGTCCACACTTGCGGGTATCTCACTGTCAAGGGTAAGTTTCTTTACTTCATGGTCAACAATGACCCAGAATCGTGCAGTTTGTTCCAAGGCTTGAAGAGGAGAGACCTTAAGATGTGACACAAAGTTTATTAATACTTGAAGCAGATGTGCCGCTTTAATGTCACCATACACTTTCCTGCAACAATGTAGGCAGACAGAGGGCATACATCAGTAAGACTTGGTTGATCAATAAATTACATGTATGATTAGTTACTTCAGAATGATATTCTCGATGGCATTTTCACAATAATGTGCACTCAATTCTCCAAAATCGCAATTTGAACAATAAATGCAAAATCTGCAAGCCCAGCAGTGGAAACCACATGCCACAATCATTCCCTTTGGACATCTTGTTCCGGGGTAAGTGACTGTGTCAGCCAGCTGAACTTGAGAATGTGTAATATATATGATCCCTGAAGATCAACATGTACAACATCTGGTAGCAAAACACTTTGTTCCTTTTCCTTTTACATATCACACATAAATTTTAAGAGAGTTTATCAGGCACTATTTTACTTTTTCATAAAAATAGCTGAGAAAACTAGCTGCATGAGGTGAAAGAAACCGATGCCCTTGAGAAAAACACTGAATGCTTCTGGAGAGCAAAGCACTGAAAGCTGAAAATGCATTACCAACTGAAATACTTTGTTCACCAGTGATCGACAAGGTCCAAACCCAAATAACTCCAACCCTGCCTGGGTTTTATCAACCAAGGTCCCAGGATTATCAACAAACTAAGTTAATCTCGTGTGAAAACCAAGGCTACACAGACCATTACCGCTGAATTCAGTTTATTAGCAATTATACTGGTTTAGAAATCTGCCACATCTCTTCAGAGAAACACACAAAGTATGTACAATGAAAAGCAAATAAAATGGATGAACAGTGAGAGAAGAAAGTTGAAAACAGTCTTCTTAAACCAATAGAACATTTTTAGGTTTGTTCTGAAATTGTACAACAACTTTCTATCAAATGAGTTGTGACGGTTACCAAAAGTGACCTTCAACACAAAGTAACAAGTTTTTATTTATTTATTTTGTTAAATGAAATCTTCATCTGTTTTTTCAGACTTATTAAATATATAATATATAGCAATCATTCCATTAAATAATCAGTTCATTTTTATTATCTCTACATACACTCAAATTTGTGCTGAAGTGGTACACTGAAATTTACTTTGACATCAAAATAAACTTTATGACAAAGTATATGTGCAAGACAATGATTCTAACTGTGCGTCAGGTCATAGTATATTTTGTCCCTTAAAAACTCTCACTCACAGTATAATCCCACCCTCATCCTTAAATTAATCTTCAAGATTATTTTCACACCCGATAGTCTGGTAGACTCAGTTCCATTGTGGACCAAAATTGCAACATTTGTAACATTTTCAGCTGGTGTGGTTCCCTTCCACGCTGTACTGTGTTGAACCAAACAAACCCTTTGTAAAACCTGTTCCCCTCCTCAGGCGAAAAACGTCCCTTTGATGACGCGCATTTTAGGATTTTAGTACCTGGAGATATCATGCCAGAGAGTATTTACGTTGAGTCAATGAAAGACCCGGTTCAAGATGATGCCAAATAAATATCAATTCAGATGATATGTGCTACATCGAAACAAAGGAAATAAATGTCCGAGGGACAACAAAACGAGATAAAAGTTGTGTTTAATTACCATCGACCATGTTTTCCAGCCATGACTCTGACAGTAATGAGGTTTTCAGACGGTCAAGACTCTTGCCTTCAGGGTTGCAGGAGGCTGGAAGTGAAGGAGGGAGAATGAAAATGACACAAAGCAACATTTGAGCGAGAAATCCGGGCTTTGAGTTAACTGAGCAGACAAGGGGGGGGGATATTTCGTAGCAAAATTGTCTCTTCTCTTAATCCCATTTCATGCCAGCTCAATCCTGCTCTCCATATTATTCTCAGAGCGCTGTGGAAAAGGGAGGAGTGAACAAAGTATTGGAAGGGTGGGTGTGGAGGGGAGGGGGAGCGAGACAGAAATGGGAAGGAATTGGAGAGGGACAAAAATCACCACTGGCCACAGTTGAATTTCTGCCACTGCAGTCCATCCAAATGCGGATTGGCCATGGTCCACTCAGTCTTAACCCCTTTATTTCCACTGAGACCAGGACAATGATTTTAAGCCCTTCTTAGATTTAAACATCAATCATGATGCCCTGGCTTCTCTTCACAAGTCATGCTCTCTTAATCTTCTCTCAACAGAGCTGGAAACAGCAAGTTCCAGTGTTTGTCCTGCTGAGGTATTCTGCAGAGTGGCATGATGGCCAGAGGATGGGAGGAGCTTATTCTGCCAAACGTCTTCAGATACCATAGCTTTACATGATGTACAGACCCATCTCAGTCAACTAGAAAATCATAAACGGCCAACTTTTTTAGGTATTCAAGTCAAAAACTGAAAAATCATGTAGACACGAAGCAGTGTGACATCACGCACACAGGAATCCCCCCACCCCCAGATCCCTGTTGGTAAAGGGATGCAGCTCAGTTATGCTAGCTTGACTTTGACAATCTTTACATGTAGATGTGTTGTGGAATTCAGTGTGTTTGACTTCACAAAAAATCATTCCAACTACATACATCTCAATTTAACCATGTTATTAAATAATACAGTCAAGTTCAGATTATTTAAGCAAAAACTCCCCTTTGACAGGGAGAAACCTCAGTTCTGGCAGCCATCTTCCATGACCACCTGGAGGTTTGAGGAGATGGAACAGAGACAAAAATACACTTTATGGAGTACTTTCTTTGTTAGAAAAAGGTAAAACTTTCATAGCAGTAGTAGCTTCTTTTAGTGGCTCCACTGAGGAGAGAAATAGCAAAAGACAAGTTTTATAGGCTACAAGATGAAAGAGAGCACATCCAGTTAGCTGCAGTAAAAACTCAGTCAATCGCCTTGTCTTGAGAGAATTGGAGTTAAACACTGAAAGACAGGGTCAAGTGTAGCATCTATAGCAGGAGAACATTAAGTTGTTGGCAGCAGTAGCTCACCCCATCCAGGAAGTGTCACGGCTAAGCTAACCACCAAACAAACATCAAAAACCTAAAACACAAACACCGAACATATATCAGTGTGTTTGTAATGAATCCAAATTTCTAAAATAAATCAAATTTAACTTGTGTGGTTTAACGATGGGAACAAATTGAAGTTACATGAGGACAAACTGGCAATAGATCACTTTGAAATTGAGTTTTTAGTTAGTGAAGGGCTTTAAGTGGCTTTTTTTTCTAGCATTTTCCTGTTTGTAGCTGAAAAAACTATTTTATACTGACCTTGTTGTGATAAAAGGCATTTATCTTGTTCAGTCTTTGATGTTGTGCAACCAGTACCGAGATCCTTGAGAGGAACGATGATAAAAAAAACAAAAAAACTCTTTTATGATGTTTGAAGTAAATCTTATCCTGCTCTAAGGCAGCATTGTCAAACGCCAAATAAACTCTGGAATCAGGAAATCCAACAACATAAAGCAGTCGGTGTAGTTCTCCTTTCTGTATGTGTTGGATTTCCCTGATGGGAACAGTGTGTAACAATGAGTGACATGCAGCTGTGACATTAGCGATAAGAACCGTCTTAAATGCCATCCACCCTCTTGCTATTGAAAACGTCACCCTGATGGATAGTTCTCCATTAAGTAAGGCGGCATTTTAGATTTTTATCAGGAGTTGTTAATATGCGCACACATTTGTGTCAAAGTGATGCGTACAGTAAGTCTAGGTTGACCTAATGCATTCCTGTCTATCCAGACAGCTGTGGTTCTATGGAGCAGTCTTCTGTCTTCACGTTTGATAGAGAGAGAAGACCAACCTCACTTTTCTCATTAGTGACCTTTTGATTCCACTAATATGGGTTCAAAGAGCAGCGTTGAATCAGACTGGGATAGACTGCCACTGCAGACGCCTTCACTAGCTCACAGAGATGGCACAATGCAGAGGAAGACTGAACTCCTCATCAAACAACAAACATTTGATTATTATTTATTTCATATGTGAGTGGTTAACTCCAGCAAAACAGCATCAAGAACAAAATATCGCTCACCATTAACTGCTGTGAAAAACTGCCCGCCACCACTAATCCTGGAGAGTGAAAACTTAGGCGGAATCGCCTTTTAGACATTTTCCAAAGAGCTGCAATGAGAAGCAAACTTCAGCTTTGTATACTACAGTATTATGTAATTTCTGTTTATGTTTGATGTCACGTTACAGTGAATTCTGTCAAAAGAACACCAAATGCATGCCTGTTAGAGATATTTTATGTCAATGATTTTTCTGGATTAAATTTCTTTAAAGACAAAGAATGTGTCTGTTAATGCGGGTGAGCATTCCAAGCATGCTAATTGTTAGCCTCTCTCATGCTAACATGAGCCTATCCAAGCTAATGGACAGCAGAGGAAGTAGACAATTGCCTGGGTGACTAGGCTAGGCATGCTAGTCATTAGCATCTTCAGTGCTAACATCTACCTATACACCCTGATGAATTGGCACAGGAAGTAGGTAAACCAGTGGTTGACCAGACTAGCCATGCTAATTGTTAGCCTCTCCAATGCTAACGTCAGCCTAACCATGCTAATAGATAACAGATGAATTTGGCAATCCAGTGGGTGACCAGCTTTGGCAAGTGAGTTGTTCACCTAATCAATGTTAATGCAGCTGATCATTAATCAGATCAGTACCTAGCTTGGCAACACAGATGGCCTCCTGTGATAAGAAAGTCGCCACTGCTGAGTGAGCAGTAGTCTTAATTTTAGCCCTAATACTGCATCTTATTATTTCTCCCCAGCTTTGCTCCTCTATTATCCTCCTCTTTCCTCAGTAATTGCCCCAGGTGTTACTCATTCTCCTGATTACCCCTTGAGTACCTCTTTGTGTGCTCATACCAACCAGTTCCCATTGCCAGTTGCTGGATTCTTGGTCCATTCTTGCCTTCCTTTTAATGTCCTCTGCTGTGTTTTGTTTTCTCAAGTTGTCCTGTAAGTGCTTTTGGTTTTGTCATTAAATCATTGTGCATTTGCCAGACTCTTGTTTGATCTGCCACTCAATACTTCACAAATTAAGGCAGCAATGGTATGCTTTCCTACACTTTCCAAAAGTCCCAATATCATCTGGTTAGTCCTCAGAGTAAGTCTTGGGGAATCAAAATACTTTTAATGGTCACAACCAGAGATCACAACCCCCCCCTCAAGGAACCTTACACACACCAATCCAAATCCTGATTTTTTTTTTCTTTTAACTAACATAAGTAGAAGATGTGAACACCAACACATGGTCAATTCTGTACAGAAATGCTCCTAGTTCCTAGCTCCTAACTTTGTGAAAGCCCTAGTGCTAAGTGCGTCGAGAGTGATGGATGAATTAAATGCAGTAATCATGAGCTACATTTTGCTCCATTAGCATACTTTCACTGTTACAAGCTTCATACAGAATCTAATCATTCATTTTCTGTATTTACTGATAACATGACACAAAACATGTTCTCTTCTTTTTCACCTAACTGTAAAATGACCAAAGTTTCCAGAAAAAGTAATTTTACAAGATTTTTCTTGTACACCTGCAAACTTCAGAATGATTTAGTAGTGACTTTATGTAGGAAGTCCAACAAAAGGTAGTACAGAACTGTGAAGTGGATGGAAAATCATTAAAAGATGTTGATTTATTCAGTTCTTCTGAATCAATTCCTTGAAGAACCAAATGTTGCTGCAGTCTGAGGCGCAAAAATGAAGAAAAAAAAATCAACTATGGACTTTTTCCTATTTGTATCCACTTCTCAGATTCGTACTAACCACCAACAAGGGTGTCCCAATACCCTTGGGACACCCTTGTTTCATAAGAAAAATCTTTCTGCACATATCATATGTTAAGAGAAATCCAACAACTGACAACACAAATATTTTCTTCTGCATTTTAATCAACTCCACTACAGCCCATCACAAAATATGAAAGAGCAAAGGAAGAAAAACAAAAAGATGGCACTTTCTTCTGATTAAATTTGCCTCCATTTTGTCCTTGATCTCCTGTTTCCCAGGTTCATTATCTTCACTAGAAGTAGAAGTGAACTGGATGTAGAGACAAGATGTAATGTTGTGTTCTTCTCAGTTGTCCTTTCACGTGTTTGGTTGTTTTTGAATCAGCTTCACAGATCAGATCTAAGATGATATATCGGCGATATTCAGCACTTTTTAACATATTGATATCGATTTGATAAATAAAACCAGTCCGATATTAGCAACCGATATTAATCCCTTTCCGTTCCATGTATTATGTGTTTGGTCACAGTGACAATGATAGTGATACAGCACAAGATTGTGGGAAGTTAAAGGATGTATTCACACCAGTCCTGTTTAGTTCACTTTAGTCCGTTTGTCTACCCTTGTGTGTGCGAGGACTGAGGCAAGCATAGAGGACTGTGGAAAATGATACAAGTTTTATGTGTGTGGGGTTGGTTGGACCCCATTTCTGGACACAAGGGTTTAGAAAGTTTGGTTCATTTGAGGAGGTGGGAATGTGCAATCGAACTCTGACGTGGACCAAAAAACCGAACTCTGGTGAGATTCAAATGCTTAAGTGAACACCAAGCGGACCAGAGACCGCTCCAAAAGCAGGAAGTGGACGATAGCGCAGGGCATTCTGGGTAAATACAACAAAAACAAAATGTCTAGCGTGAGTGGGAGAAATGCTTCTTGACTTTTTACCAATGACAAAAGTAAAATCTTACAACCTTTGCATTTTGTGAAGAAGGAAGTTGCTCTCTTGTCTTGCTCAGAAGTTTTGGTGTCGTTTCCTTCAGTGGTTCTTGGTGCAGCGCCACCACGGGCGAGGAGGGGAACAGGGGTTTCCAAGGTTCTGGTTGGTTTGATACAGTACTGTGTGAAAACCTCACCAGCTGAAAATGTAACAAATGTTGGAATGTTGATCCCCACCAATCAAACTGGTGTGAAATCAACCTTAAACTAATGTTCAAGGTTGAGTCTGAGTAAGTCTGAACTGTCTTGTATTAATAACTTTTCCATACTTGGGTGCTTTTTTGGGATGTTGTAAACATCAGCCGGGGATGTTTATAGCATGTGCCGGGGATACTATAAGCAAATAAAATATACATATATTTGTATAACTAATTTCAGCAGCAGTTTAGTTCAATTTGCTTTTTATCATAACATAATACAGTAACCAATTATGAAATGAGCAATAAACGTAACATTTTGTCAAACACATGATTAAAATCATCAAGCAAATATGCATCAAACAAATTAATCAATGTTCCAATTACTGCTAATCAAAGGCAGCTCTAAACAGGTGGGTCTTTAGCCTGGATCTAAAGGACCTCGGTGTTTCAAAGTTTTCAGGAAGTTTGTTCCAGATGGGTTGTGCATAAAAATATCCAAAATCCCACTCTAGTTAGTTGTATTTTTCAGCAAGTTCTGCTTTGATTCCCACCTTTGCAGATTTAATTTAACAGACCGACTAAAAGAGAAGCGCGAGTGTCAAGGTCACGATCATAAATACGCTTCCAGGTCAATAGAATGGTTTTTGAGTCGCCATAATTACTGGCCTAAGTAAACGCACCATCACGCCTTTAATAACAAGTGACATCAGAATGGAGGAAGTAAACAGCCCGCCGTACCCCACAAGTCTAGTTGGTTTAATTAAAGCAGGACAGGACAGCTCCTGCTAAGTAACTGCTATGTCTGACCAGGAAGATTTAATTATCTCGCACCAGGGACACACACACGCATACATACACACACACGCACTCACAGATGGTCTTGGCTTGCTCATTTGAGGTGCTGTGCCGGTCGGAGTCTGAATGTGAGCCTGGCAGCTTTGAACGCAGCACTGAATCAGGAGGCATTACATGTTCTTGGCTCATTCTTATTTGTTTGTTTTGTTTTTACCAAAGTACAAAATTGTCATTGAAACTTAATGGGAAGGGAAAAAAACAACAAATTCCACTCAGTTTAAGTTCATTCCAAAATTCTAACACTTTAGTTCAGCATTTTCTTGTAATACCAGTCAGCACAGAGGAGGGACGTGCTTTTTGTGTCCATGTTTGCTGTGTCTCTGTCAGGACTCCAGAGGCTAACTCATTCACTTATGAATGGTGTATGCTTTTAAAAAAGGAATTTGTCAAAGTCACAGAAAGAAGTTGGAAATGCTTGGCAAAAGTTGGGGAAATGTAATTATCAAAGACTGTAAAAGCAAAAAGCCACACAGCTGTACATGAAACGACACACAAAAAAAATTACAGTGAAAAAAAAAACTAGAATTGAAATCAGTTGCAGGTCACCATGGAACCTGCGGACAAAACCACGTGGGACCCACACTTATTCCATATGGGGCCCACCTACGTATGCTGGCTGTGTTATCGCGTGAACAAACTTATTTATGTGTGATTTGAATTTAATTTCTTATTTGATGGAAACATTGCAATTATGAAATTGTGGAATATTGACAAAAATTTGTAGCAGAAACGCAGCTAAACAGGGTGGTACCCATAACAAGTTCTGTTCAAATAGGCCATTTTAATTAGCACAAAGTTTCTATTTTGTGCAAACTAAAAGTTGGAAAAAAAGAGAAGTGGTGTTGTGGGTTTGTTTGTTAGTCTTCTCCCTGCTGCACACTGCTGACACACACACAGCAGCGGCTCCTCAGAGCCACATGTGAGCTCTTGTAACTCCAGCAGGAGTCGGTGCCTCTTTGCGGTATCTCAGCCTCTGTTATCTCTGAATCCACATGTTGTCTGTCTTTTCCTCTCTTTAGATCATTGGCTGCCCGTCATGATCCCGACCCAAGCGTCGCGTACACACCCGTTCACACACGTAGACAAAGGGACGGGGAGATTGCCAGGGTCCTTCCTAATCTGGAACCCTGGAGTCGGTCTGTAGATTGGCTGTCCATCTGCTGGTGTGGCACTGCTGCTGTGAGAGGCTTCCTGGATCACTGGGTGGGTTCAGCTGTTGGAGAAAGTTGGGCAGGTTCATTTGTCAGTCAGTGGAAAGTTACTTGGACTCGCTGGAGGAGAATCTTTCCCATAGACTCACTACGGAGTCCGAGAAACGTCTGCCGAACCTCTTCTACCCTTAATGCTGCGGCTATCCTTATAATAATTGACTGAAAAACCAAGAATCTCAAGAGAAAAAAGTCAAAAAAAAAATTTAATCTGTTCAAAATTGTGTGAGCCATGTTAAACAAATGTTAACATTTTTTAATTCAATTTCACAATTTAGTTTTGGGAACACATCTGACAGTAACCAGACAGAATCTGCTCAACAAAAAAGCCGTGTTGGGAGGGTTTTTCCAGACATGTTCAATGGCCTCAATGTCATGCCAAAAATTGAGAGAGTAAATGAAACCCCATGTAAAGGGACTTGAGATTGCGAGGATAAATAGGGATATAAAATTTATATTAACCCAGACAGAATTTTTCAATTTGGTTAGTTTTTCATTGACCAGGGTTTGCATGTGGACAAATACACCAAGCATTACATCTTTGAAATGAGAAAAATGTCAAATTGATTTTTATATCACTTCTGCAATGAATGCAGTCTTTGTGAAGTGCTTCTTCTATGCATTGTTCACATGTTCCTCTTGGGATGTTAAAGACAGATGTAGTTGTTTTCACAGGTTCAGGGACAGCAGCTGTCTGGAACCAGACAGCGTCAGGAAGCCCCTGAGCAACAGGGGACTTCTGTTGGTTCTCCTTGTACACCAAGAAACACAGTGGAGCACAATATGGCAAGATGTGTTGTACATAGTGTGCTCCCATGATCAGTGTGATGGAGCATCATTAACATTTTGAGCTGGATTGTCATTTTAAACACTCTGCAATAAATTGCATGGACTTCTAGGCTGAAAGGGAACATTTTACATTGCTTGTCATTTGGCATAAGACATTTTTACTTTAAAATATTATTTCTTAATAGGTGGCCTGTCATTTGTGCTCCAAGTTGTTTCCTGAGTACTCTGTTGAACGGCATGCCAGTACCTGTGGAGAAAGTTTTTTATTTCATCATTCACTTCATTTCTTCTTTCAAGGCATTTTAATTTTTTGACACTTTCACAAGGATTTAACCATTGAAGAGACGTCATCATAACTTTTTGCTTCTAACATTGGGCAAGAAATGGACACCACTGAATTGGACGATGGCTGTCATACAGTAAAAGAACTTGGAGGGAAAGACAACCAGTCTATCAGGTACCTACGAACTTGTTCCTCCAGAAATGTGCACAGCTGAATTGCTTATTTATTTTAAGTCTAACTACGTTTAATATTTTCATTGCAGCCTGGCCACAGACATCCAAACGTTGGAGGGATGTGTTTGCACAACTGCCGTTTTGTGCAGTTGTTGACAAAGCTTACAATTAATATTATAAACTTTGTCAATATTCCTCTAAAGATTTCAACATTTGTCACAAGAGACGATCTGTTTACCAGGGACATGGGCTAATGGAAGCGGCATTAGAAGTTTTCTCTAACAAAAATCCTCTTAGTGTCTCATTGTAGAACAAGGAACTGACAATGGAGCTTTGAGGAAAGAGTTTCTAACAGGAATGTATTTTCTCATCATGGAAGTTACAGTAAAGTAACTGTAACTTCCACAAATATTAATTAATGTCAATATTTGTTTTGAGATGTGCTATTCTTTCAATTGTGATGGACAAGAAGTCATAGTGGCGTAAATGAAGAGACGTCACAGTCCAAAGACTGAAAGTGAAGAGAGATCAAAATAAGATGCAAATAAGGCTGAAAAGCAACAGAGGACTGTGAGGCAAATCAGCAACTGTTTTTATCCATCAGACTTTCATTTGGCCCCTTTCACACTTTCAAACTCCCTCAATGAAGAGAAGGCACACAAAGTGAGAGCAAGAAATGAAGTCTAAGAACTTTATCTGTAGACTTTCACATTTCTTCATAAAGACAGACAGGACTTCAAACAGAAGGAAACGGCTCTGCAAGGACTCCAACCAGTGAAGGACATTTCATAAAGGTAAGAGGAAAAAGGCAGAAGTTCTGATATCGCAGTATGAAATTACAGCTTCCAGTCCTTCCTGATGTCCCAGACAGGAAGTAGCAGCTCATATCCTCCTATCCTCCATCTGTCTTTATAACTCCATCATTCCATCCAGGCCTCTCCTTCCCTCGGCCTCTTTCACATTCATATTTTTACCATGGTTTCCCTAGCATGAACAATTCCTTCTCCAACATAATAGTTATGTGTGTGATTTGTGGGAAACAAATGATTCCAACCAGTTGCAGGAAATATATACTGGAAAGTGAATATATTTATTGATTAACATTGTAAACTTTGTCAATGTTCCTCTAATGTAAAAAACCCCCCAAAAACACAACTTTGCCAATTGCTGTGTCTCCATTAAATGAGAAACACAGTTTAAATCACGTGAATAAGTTCATTAACGTGATAAGTTGTTGATAAACATGTCACACCTTCAACTACTTCCTGTTTTCTTCTTCATGGTTTCTCCCAGTGGCCACATCCTGTTGTTAATTATGTAACTCGTGTCACACAAAAAAAGTGTTTCCATTTGCATCTTAGTTTAATAAACCAACTTCGATACAGCCGAAAAACCATCTCATCCTAACACCAAATCCTTTCATTGTGCAATTAGTTTTTTTTTTATTTTATTTTTTTTTTTTTATTGGTGTGTTTTCATTAAGCAAATTTATTTTTAGAAAAGTCAAACTGGGCAACAGAATGGTCAATGGAAACGTATTTACTAATTTGGAGGACTTTGAAATTCACCCGGAAAAATAAATTTAGGATAAGCTAAGAATGCTAAACATTTCAAAGCTTTAAATTGTTATAAAGTGCTAAACAAAAAATTTGCTCTGCTGCTACCACATTGGCGGAAATGTGTCCACCACTGCCAAGCTGAATACCGTACGGGATTAGATGAGTAGAAAGATGAAGCTAGTGGTATTAAATTAAAGCTACATGTCATCATATGCTGTTGAAACAAGACCAAAATGTGACAGGGCTATGAAACAGCATTTCATATCCTGAAATCATAGTTTATCATATGGTTCCAGGATAAACTACCTCAAAGGGTTTTCCTGTACAGTTTGCTTGTTGAGAGATGGAGGAAGTCTGAGGCATTTCAAAGTTTTGTGGGTAACTTTGAAAATCTTTTTTTTTCTCTCCTTTCAGTTCTCCGACCTCCATCAGCTCGCCCTACAATCTCACCCTCTTGAGTCATCACACATCTTTCCACCACTCGTTCATTTTCAACATGATTTTCTCCAACTTCCCTCATCCTCTGTTTTTTTTTTTACCCCTTGTACTTCAAACTGTCTCCAATCAGTTCCTGTTCCTCCCGCTCTGCCCTCCTCCACACCCCCGTGCTCGTCAAAGACCCCAATGGAACATTTGTGTTCAGAAAGACGGCACAGGCATGCCGCTTTATGATGTTTGAACATTTTGATAAGATTCCCATTACAGCTTCTATGTTTTGTTGAAACACACTGTTTCTAAATGCGACTTCCGTAAAGGAGGTAGCCCTGAGATTATATGTGGTTAGAGTCCAGCTGGGATGGAAGTGGAAGAGCACAGTGGTGATTTATGTGTAGATAGTTTCAGCTTCCATCAAAACAGTTACAACAAACCAATCTTTTTTTTTTATTTTTGGATGGAGCATGAGCACAAAATTCTCTACATTTTACCCACCTACTTGTAGAGGTGTGTGATACTGCATATTTTGTTTTCAATCCAATACTAAAACAATATAGTCCCAGTATCGCCGATACTGATACAAATTATTAAAGTTTGATGTGTCAAACTTATGACATTTAAGTGTTTTTGTGGTATTTCCCTTAAATTATAGTATTAAAACTTTAAAAAGAATTTGAGAAATGTATATAGGTGTTATCATAATTTCATAAAATATTAAGATAAACAATAAAAGAACAAAATAAATTTGTAAGCATTTTCCCCTAATTAAACAATTTGTAAAAAAAATAAAAATCTGATAAAAAATCAAAACAAAATCTTTTTTGAAGTTGAGAAACTACAACATAGAAATACAATTTTATAAGAGAATATGAAACTACAGTAACTACTATACTAGTATTGATCTGATATGCTATCGACATCTGTATTTTGGATTGATCTGATTCTTCTGTTTTGGTGATTCTTCTTCTTTGGTGTGTTGTAGCACCATTTCTGGTGGGGAAACAGTTCAAAATGGATGAGGAAAGATACCTTTTAGAGGCTGAAAAACATTTATATGACCCACAATCTTGTCGTTATAGGAAACAAAGAAGATATCGCCTGGTTTCCATTTCTCATTAGATTGGATGTTCTGGTGAGAACTCTGGCACAACGTTTCAGCTTTTTGCACTATATCCTTTTTAATCACATAACACACAGTTTAATTTTAAACTGCTTTCTTCATATTCCACATTTCACTGAACATGGTACCTGCAGAAAAAAATTGTAACATTTACTATTTATTTCTGTTGTTCAAGCACAACATGGTGTTGGCAATGATTGAAAATCTGATTTATATTTTTTTATAGATTTTTCTTAGAATATTATTTAGGAGTTTAAGCTAACATATAGTGAAATAAGGTTGATTTAATCTAAAGTAAAGTTTGTCATGATTTGGGTTGATGGTGGACGGCCGCACACTGAGACTTGATCACAGTATCTAACATGTTCATATGTATGACTTAACTAAGCCGGTTAATTACGTTGAACCGGACCAGACCGTGGAGGTCAGCCTCCCTGCTCGGCGGAGGTGTTGTGAAGTGCTGCATGCTCCGACCTCATGTCATCCATTAGAGGATTTTTGACACTTAAGAGTCACGCAGTATTAAAGTTAAACAGATTTTAAGGTCTCTTGTTTACCATCTACACCGATGCAACACGACACACTGCACTGTACTTTTACAAACACTCTCAACATTTGTGGCTGTTTGCAAATAGAGAAAAAATTCTATCTTCAAATTGTTGACTTATGACAAAAGTAGCTCTGGATAATTTGAATAAATGAATTAAATGAGTGTTCCTGTGTCTAATGTGCTGGTCGTTGTAGAGTGAGTCAACGAGAGCAGGCTGCTCACTAATGAGCACAACTGCATCACCAAAGGCAAAAATCAAACAGTTCCCGTTTACGTGTAAAATAATTAAAATGAAATGTGTTTCAGTCTCATAAAACTCATTAACTGACTGATTAGTCTTAATTTAAAAAAATGGCTGAGCCCTATGACTGGCAAGAAGCAGCAGTCAGGTTATAAACTCCTAATTATAAACCATGTAACTGTTACAAAACACATATCTTTATTGGTATAATTCTGTATTTGCCCTTAAATGTCCACTATAGATTCTGAACCAACAGGAGAGCCATAGAAAATCCACAATTTGCTTCATTAGCTGTTAGCTTAATTAGTCATCTGCATTCAGATGGAACATGCCTGACACCACTCCAAATATAGCTTTTATACTGGCATTTATTTTTGCCACTGGTTTCAATATTGGCTTTGGATTTCTGTCAAAAATATGTAAGTCCTATGCTGTAGCAGTTGCAGGTGAAAATGTCAATAATAGGTCGATAATAAGATCATGATAAGATTTCAAAGCCATGTTTGGCTAGTCAGACCGTTGCCTTCCTACTTTTATCTCGTCATGTGTGCTGATGTATTGAAAAACGTGGACCAGGTGGCCTAAATGTGAGCAAATGAAGAGGATTTCCAGGAGCACCAACTTCTTACTTTTTTAATGTATGTTTTTGATGTGCTCCCTTCTCTCAGTAGCAACACTGGGATCAAAGCTGTGGAATTTAAAGTGTTCAGTTGCATAAAGACTGACTAAGTTACTTTCGTTATGTTATTCTCTCATGTTATTTAATATGCAAGCGATCAACAGCCTGCCTGGGATGCTCTGTAGTTATTAGTGACAATGCTTTTTTTTTGACGAGAATGTAGCTCATGCTGTTAATTTCTGGTACTAGCATTCAGTACGCTGAAGTGAATACAGAAAGTGAAGCATTATATTATGTAGTTACTACTACTACTCTGCCTTATGTGGTTATCAAACTGTGAAAACATTAAATGTGAAGAAAACCAAAGTGGGAAGATGATCTTCTTCTGGTAAAAAAAAAAAAAAATGGTACAATTAAGTTTTTTATTATTATTATTAAATTTCTTGACCTTTTAATTGTGTGCTGGAAGAATGAATGCAACCGTATCAGGTGAAAGCAATACAGATGTGCAAAAATCTGTTATAGCAGGACTCCCATCACCTGTCTGGTTGGTCACAGTGTAAAAATAAAAACAAAACCAAGACACAGTAGTTGGTATTCTGCCAATGCTAGCCCTGAGTTCATGCTTGACCTCCGCCTCAGCTGTGACGGAAACCTTGACCTCCACCCCCTCCCGGCCCTCCGCGCTCCTCAGGCTTATCGCAGCTTGTCGCTTTCATCAAGCGTCCAGCAGGGAGGTCATCCTTCAGCTCCCTCCGGCCAATTCTTCCACCTACGTTCTGGACTTTGTCTTTCTATTGGGAATAACAACTAACCTAAAGAAAAAAAAGACTTCATTTGATTATTAAACTTAAATGTTTTGGTTAAATCTTTTGATCAAATTGTAACTGTAGAAAAATATCTCTTAATGTATTTTCTGGGCATATTCTATTTTACAGCACAATCAAGTAAGTGTTACCTTAATTTGTTATAAAACGCTGCATATGCTCCAGACTAGTGAGCAATCTGATTCCTTTTAACGGCTCTTTATGTAAACAACAGGACTGCAATCTCAGTCAGAGACGTTTTCTTTTTTTAATTAAATTTTTTTTCACAAGCTTCCTTGCTTACAGTAGCTCTTATTATTACATTTAATTTAAAAATGTATTTATTTAATTGCCGAATAAATAAAATAGAAGAAATAGTTGGACGTATTAGAACACAGAGCGCATTGTCTGTCATTGCTTGTTTTCGTCATGTGTCATGGCGGCTCTGTGCTGCTTGGCTGCTGCAGCAGAGAGGATGAGGATGGTGAGGTGCCTGATTTCTCTTTAGTTAATGTTAACAGTTAAGTGTTGTTTACTATTAGTGCTTTGCCAAAATTGTTATTGTGTTATTAATAGTCAGAAACCTTTTATTCTGCTAATACAGACAATTCAACTTCTTTTCGTGAACTTCACCCACAAAAACAATTAAAATAAAAACAATGTTAAGGATAAAAGGGCTTGTTCTTAGAAAATGTACATTTTTAAAAATGTATGTGGATCATTTGAAAAATAATTTCAAAAATGGATCAGCAGCTTTTTGAAGTGAACAGATCCTGAAGATTCGGTTCCCATACGTCCCATCACCACTCCGGTCAAAAACATCCACATTTGAAAAACGGCAAGAAAACTGATACATCTGCTTATCTGCACTAGGAGACCCCGTCGCATTCATCCTCCTTTTACCTGACCAAACTGTCATGGCCGTAGGAGGTTAAGCTCAAAACCATGATAATGGGTTTTTCAAGTCGTATCTGCAATCTTTCACCCGTGAAGTCCTTGTTCCCCCCGACCCTCGTGGACCCTCGTAGCTAAAGGATTTCCTCCAGCTGTTGTGTTCTCCCCGTGGCTCAACATAACTCACCTGGTGTGGATCAGACGTGTTCGACATTTGGTCGACAAAAGGGCTTTGGATCGGGACGCGGCGATTCACATTTAGCTAAACAGATAAACTCCGAGGTACGCTCCCGTACGGAGATACGGCCCGGACAGAAATGGAAGCCAGCAGATCACAGTAATTAAAAAGATAAGGGTCCAGGCATTGTATCGCGCGTGCACACATCCGACGCAGGGAAGTAAAGCCCAAAGGCAGCACAAACAGATGGAGGGCAAAAGGTGGCACAGTGAAAATGATTGCTTCAGAGATTTGGAAATTACCCTATGGTGTTCACAGTGTGTCAAAGAAATGAAACATTTATAGGATAGAGTTACAGTGGTCTCTGGGCCACACAGGGATTGCATGGAGGTCAACGGGAGTTGTGGCGTCGGGTCAATCTAATTTGCTTTCCATCAAATACAAAGCTGTCGTTGCTTTCTGACAGTAAATAATGTTGTTTTGTCCCGGCTCAGGATCTGGTCATTTCAAAGTCTGTACTCGTTAGTTTTTACTTTATACCAAGTTGTCTTCAAATCCAGGGCTACAACCATCACATGTAACACTTGAATCAGTAATCACATCAGTCAGCAAAAATGTTATCTTATTTGTAGCTTAGCCAGAAATGTAAAACCAAAAAAATTAAGAGGGTTTTCCTTCAGCCATGACTCAAAGCCTTGTTATTGCATCAAAATATAACAAATCCTAAAGCAAAGTAAAAAATAAAAATGGACAAAAATCCACTTATTTTGTCTTCACAGTCATGGAACCCAAAAGTGGTGCTGAAATGAATAATTTCTCCCTATTCAATGTAAAAGTAATGAGGGACAATACTACAGATATTAGATCCTCTCCACCAACTATTTAAATATCAAATGGGATTACTTAGGCTTCATTTTGTATTTAAATTCTTCAAACATCTTGTGAAAACCGAGTCTGCCTGACCGGTGAATAGATGAACAATCTCTACCTCTGATGGTCCAAACCTGAAAATCAGTGCTTTTGTTTAAACTCATTTCCAAATATGCTTTGATTATCCTGCACTTTGANTTAACAGTTAAGTGTTGTTTACTATTAGTGCTTTGCCGAAATTGTTATTTTGTTATTAATAGTCAGAAACCTTTTATTCTGCTAATACAGACAATTCAACTTCTTTTCGTGAACTTCACCCACAAAAACAATTAAAATAAAAACAATGTTAAGGATAAAAGGGCTTGTTCTTAGAAAATTTACATTTTTAAAAATGTATGTGGATCATTTGAAAAATAATTTCAAAAATGGATCAGCAGCTTTTTGAAGTGAACAGATCGTGAAGATTCGGTTCCCATACATCCCATCACCACTCCGGACAAAAACATCCACATTGGAAAAACGGCAAGAAAACTGATACATCTGCTTATCTGCACTAGGAGACCCCGTCGCATTCATCCTCCTTTTACCTGACCAAACTGTCATGGCCGTAGGAGGTTAAGCTCAAAACCATGATAATGGGTTTTTCAAGTCGTATCTGCAATCTTTCACCCGTGAAGTCCTTGTTCCCCCCGACCCTCGTGGACCCTCGTAGCTAAAGGATTTCCTCCAGCTGTTGTGTTCTCCCCGTGGCTCAACATAACTCACCTGGTGTGGATCAGACGTGTTCGACATTTGGTCGACAAAAGGGCTTTGGATCGGGACGCAGCGATTCACATTTAGCTAAACAGATAAACTCCGAGGTACGCTCCCGTACGGAGATATGGCCCGGACAGAAATGGAAGCCAGCAGATCACAGTAATTAAAAAGATAAGGGTCCACGCATTGTGTCGCGCGTGCACACATCCGACGCAGGGAAGTAAAGCCCAAAGGCAGCACAAACAGATGGAGGGCAAAAGGTGGCACAGTGAAAATGATTGCTTCAGAGATTTGGAAATTACCCTATGGTGTTCACAGTGTGTCAAAGAAATGAAACATTTATAGGATAGAGTTACAGTGGTCTCTGGGCCACACAGGGATTGCATGGAGGTCAACGGGAGTTGTGGCGTCGGGTCAATCTAATTTGCTTTCCATCAAATACAAAGCTGTCGTTGCTTTCTGACAGTAAATAATGTTGTTTTGTCCCGGCTCAGGATCTGGTCATTTCAAAGTCTGTACTCGTTAGTTTTTACTTTATACCAAGTTGTCTTCAAATCCAGGGCTACAACCATCACATGTAACACTTGAATCAGTAATCACATCAGTCAGCAAAAATGTTATCTTATTTGTAGCTTAGCCAGAAATGTAAAACCAAAGAATTAAGAGGGTTTTCCTTCAGCCATGACTCAAAGCCTTGTTATTGCATCAAAATATAACAAATCCTAAAGCAAAGTAAAAACTAAAAATGGACAAAAATCCACTTATTTTGTCTTCACAGTCATGGAACCCAAAAGTGGTGCTGAAATGAATAATTTCTCCCTATTCAATGTAAAAGTAATGAGGGACAATACTACAGATATTAGATCCTCTCCACCAACTATTTAAATATCAAATGGGATTACTTAGGCTTCATTTTGTATTTAAATTCTTCAAACATCTTGTGAAAACCGAGTCTGCCTGACCGTTGAATAGATGAACAATCTCTACCTCTGATGGTCCAAACCTGAAAATCAGTGCTTTTGTTTAAACTCATTTCCAAATATGCTTTGATTATCCTGCACTTTGAATTTGAAATAAAAAGGAAAGCGGTGCACTAATCAGTCATTTCATCAGAAAACTGCAGAATAGCCATATCTTTATAACTTGTGGCGACGACTTGTTCAATTCCTGGGAACGACTTAAAAAGAGGTAGCAACTCATTTGTTTTGTGAGAATGACTTATTTGTAACAAGTCGTGATGAAGAGTTATCACTTCCGGGATGCGACTCATTTTCCTCAATAACTGTTGTCAACAACTTAAAAACAAGTTGCAGCTACAAGTTATTATAATCAAGTCATTTTCACAAAATGAATGAGTTGTTCCCATGCTCTATCAACTCCTTCCAACAAATTCAACTAGTTTTTCTCATGAAATATTAAGTTGTGAACACAATTATTCTTTTTATTTTTGTCCCGTGTCACCAGACAGGCTCTGTAGAAAACCGAAGTCAGACTGGATAGAAAGCAAAATAATAGATCTGAGAAGTCCAGCTTCATTAATTTCACCTTATTTGACCTAAA
>NW_006800418.1:174380-184235 GCF_000485575.1 Poecilia formosa
CTTTATGTTATTAAAGGTAAAGTTTAAACAGTAATGATTTCTTGAGAGAGGAAAAATCGCTCACTCTCGTTGCAGACATAAGGGCCAACAGCAGAGCAGTTTTAAAAGACAGGAACTTAAGAGGAGCCTGATCTAAAGGCTGAAATGGAGCTTCAACCAGAGCATGCAGGATCAGGGTCACATCCCACGGAGGAGCAAGTGGGCATGATGCAAGTCTGCTCTGCGCACACCTCTCAGAAACCACTTCATCAGTGGGTGGTTGAAGACCGTTCTGCCACCAAAATCCTCATGGCTGGAGGAAATAGCTGCAGCATACGTTTTAATGGTGCTGAAAGCTAAATTTCTGTCCATCAGCTGCTGCAGAAATGACAGCACGCAGCCTAAAGGACATGAAATGGGCTCCACCTCCCGCGCACCAGCGTTGAAAGGCTGACCATTTCGAAATATATGACGCTGTGGTAGAAGCGGCTCGTGCGCCCTGAAAGGTGCGCCCTCCAAACTACAGTATGTAACCCCTGCTGATTAGCCGATCCATCCAACTGTCCAGGGAACATGTGCGCCGCCACTCTGAATGATGTTCTGACAGAGGGCGTGCATTCATGTGAGGTGCTGTGGTTCCCATGAACTCCGGACAAGTCAGAGCCCCTACCGCCGTCCCCTCCCTCCGAGAGCCTCTGAGGCAGGGGTACTTCCAAATGTTGAAGAACAGACTGGAGGTTTAATTGTTCTACATCCACAGATTTAATGGAGACTGCTAAAGAGCCTTATGGAAATCTTATTGAACCTTATTGGCTTGGACAGAAAAACAAGTCCCATTTCATGTCCTTTAATGGAAATTCATGATTTTTGGAAAACATTAAAATAAAAATCATTTTATTGTTCTTCAGTGGGAAAATACAAGAATACAAGCAGCAAAGTGACAGGAGGCAGGTCAAAGCATGCAGACATAGAAAAAGATAAATATATTAATGCAGAAAATAACAAGAATCATATAGTCAGATTAAAAAGAAGTGGAGAATAAATAAAAAATATCCATAAATCCAGGTCAACATGAAGTTGCTGTTTGACTTCTGACAGGAACAAACAGAAACCAGCTCTGTGGCAACAGAGATTTTGATCAGTTTTAGAAAGCTAAAAAGCACAAAGAAAGTATTTTAACGTAGAGTTAATTTATTCAGCATCTTTAACAGTCAGTTGGCAACATGTTTTTACAGGAAAAGATGAAAACTAGCAGAGCAGCAGTTGGTGACGTGCCGTTTGACAGGAAACGCCGCCTCAGCCTCAGGATGATCATGTTCCAGTGAAAATCTGCTGGTAGTTTCGTCACATGAACCAGAACTTTATGTGCCACTGAAGACAGATGGATGAGCAGTACAGGTTAGACCAGTCTGAAGACTTGAAAAGATCACATGTGTCAAACTCAAGACCCAGAGGCCAAATCCAGCCCCCCATAGCTTTTTATGTGGTCCTCTAGACTCCAGAGGGCCACATAAATTGATTTTCAAAAAAAAGTTGTGTGTTTAAATATTATTTTATAAATCAAATCAAAGCAGTTTCTAGCTGCATAGTGCCAAGTTATATAGATTAAAATGTATTAACATAAAGTTTAATATGTTCAATATTATTTATAAAATGCAGTTACAATTAGTTTTAACAGTTTGTTAATATATTTTATTGGTAAATCTGGCTCTTTGAGGACATTCATGGTCTTGATATTGCTCAAATTGTAAATGAGCTTCAGAGCTCTGGTCTAGTTGATAAAATGTTCCATATTTCTCAGAAACTAAAGCAATAATTATATATTGAGTCAGAGATTAACTTTCTTCTCATCAGCTGTCTGCACTGGAAAACCTGCTCAGATTATCAGCAGCAGATTTTTTCTATTCTCAGAAGCCTCACAAATGTCAGATTCTTTTGAGTAGAAGCTCTTAGCCAGTAGACAGTAGTGTATACACATTTTGTATTGAAACACGCAGAAGATATATAGCTAGCCAGCCAGGTTTATGCAGAGGGGTTATTTAGCTACAACGCCGTCATGCAGGTGGGACAGAGAAACAAGCCGCACCTCACGCACAGTGGGATCTGACATCTTGCGCAATGCATGCATGTCTTGACATCCTTGGGCAGAACGTGGTTCTCTGTCTTTGCTTTCCAGCTGGTACAAGGTGAAGAAATTGTCCGTTGTCACATTGGTGCCCGTGCTCAGGCCCTCTGGTGCTGGAGCACAGAGTGGTGGAGCACGGCAAGTGGGTGGCTTGCTGTGGGTACATGCCTGGCTTGCTGGGCATGGACTGCCTGAAAGTGAATCAACCTGTCATGAGAGGGGTAGGGTACGAGATGAATGTGAGTCAGAAGTTGTCTGCCATCGACACGCGAGCTCGACGAGCACGACCCACACGTACCTCTGAAGGGAACCAGCCTCTCGTTCATTGTCATGTCCTTTCCCAGTCTGTACAAGAGCGGGAGCCTTTCCGTCCACGAGCACCACAGCTCACCAATTGGAGCTTGGTGCATCTGAGCTCCCTGGTCTCACAGTCGTCAAGCCGCACGGCCGCCGAGTAGGCACGGAAATGGCCCGCTCATGCCACGGAGAACCCGCTGGTGTGTGTATTGAGCAAGAATGTCAATGAATGGGGTGAGGAAGTGTTGGGGTCCAAGGACACAAGTGAAGATGAGGGCAGCAAAAGCAGGCCGCAGCAGGAATCCCCATTTGACGATGTATTAAAAGTATGCTACTCTGATTGGAGTACAATTTTGGGATACTCTAACCGATCTCTATGCATGAATGATTGTTCTATGGATCACTTTTTAAAAACAAAAAAAAACTGCCATAAATTAATGTCTATTGCTGCAGCGGCCGTGGTGGGCGTCCCTTATTTTAATTTCTGAAAGGTGGCAACCCTGTAAGGGCTACAGCAGCAGAAACATTGGTGTGGCTCTTTGTAAATGGAACAAATCCTCAACAGTTATCACACCTACATGAGGTTCTGCCTCATGGGGTGAGAATGATCAGAGAAACGCCCAAAGCCGCAGGGGAAGCATTTGGTAATGAGCTAAAGGCAGCTCAGACCACAGACACTGATAACAACATTGATATCACCTTACAATGTAACTGACTGAACTGTGTCAGTCCTTTCCCACAGAAGGCCTCTGTTACAGGCCTGTCTGCCAGCGACCGTCAAATGGAGAGGCTAAAAGACGAGTAACCAATTTGTCACATGAAACATTAAGGCAAGCTCAATAATTTCCATTTGCATCATTGTTTGACCAATGCACCAGACTGAAGAATTTAGACGTCCGGTCTTTGGTACAAAGACAAAAGTGTTCAGTCTGGTGTGTTGGTCTTCATTAGCCCCTTTTGTTAAAGAACAATATTCTTTAAAGACATCAGTTTCCATTTTATATGTTATATTGTTTTGTTCATNAAGAGTTTTGTTTTTTCACCATATATAAAAAAATTCTAAATTTGGGCCTGTATCTTATCTGCAGGGGCGCAACTACACATTATTCAGGTAGATGCGAAAACATAAATCGGCCCCCCAACCCATCCCCCTCACCCCCAAAGGAAGGTTGAAGGAGCGTGGAAAACATACGCTCGCTCTACGCCCCCCTCCCCCTTCCGAGACGAAGCTACGTGAAAGGTAAAACTCGCTGCATTTACCTCGTCACGTGCGCGAGGTGAAGGAGTGTAAGGCGTGCTGAAGTGTATAGGAAAACAGAATCGGCGCGCCGCCCCCTCCAGACGGGGTTTTGATGCCCCCTCTGGTGCAGCGCCCCTATGCGTTGCATGCGCTGGATGCCCACTTTTTGCGCCACTGCTTATATGTGTTTAGACATTACACCAAACAGAATCACCAACAACTCATTTTGAAACTGTCCATCCATCCATTTTCTATACACCCTTGTCCCTAGTGGGATCTGGAGGGTTGCTGCTGCCTATCTCCAGCTAACGTTCCGGGCGAGAGGCGGGGTCACCCTGGACAGGTCGCCAGTCTGTTGCAGGGCAACACAGAGACAAACAGGACACACAACCATGCACACACACACTCACACCTAGGGAGAATTTAGAGAAACCAATTAACCTGACAGTCATGTTTTTGGACTGTGGGAGGTAACCGGAGTACCTGGAGAAAACCCACCATGCACAGGGAGAACATGCAAACCCCATGCAGAAAGACCCCGGGCCGGGAATCGAACCCAGGACCTTTTTGCTGCAAGGCAATGGCTCTACTAACTGCACCACTGTTCGAAAGTAAAATAATTTTATTCAAAGAATAAAAAAATGTGAAGGAAACATTAGAAACTTTAATTTATCCAGGACTGAGGTTTTATTTCCAACTTTTTGAAGTTCTGTCGAACTGCAATCTCTCATAGTTAATCTCTGAGCTGCCACAATGGATTCCCAGATAGAGGGTCGGGTGCTTTGTACAGAGGAATGTCGATAGATGCCACCGAAGTGCTTACTCATCCTCTCTTACTTCCCACATTTTTTTATATCCGATGGAGCGCAGGGGATGGGATACAGCAGTGGAAAAATGACTGGTTTGTTTTCGGTTACAAATGTCAATAACACTTTATTTGAAGGGGGGTGAATAAGACTGGCATGACACTGTCATAAACATGTCATGAACATGAATAAGCCTTCATGAATATTTATGACTGTTGTCATAAAGTGTCATTCGGTAAATTATGACACTTTTAATACAAAGTTGACATTATTCAAAATGTCTTTGTTATGACAACTTGACATTAACCAAGAAATCATTACTGATATAAATTTGTTATAAAAGTATTAATGATTGCACTTTAAAAATTAGGTATCTTTATGTTATTAAAGGTAAAGTTTAAACAGTAATGATTTCTTGAGAGAGGAAAAATCGCTCACTCTCGTTGCAGACATAAGGGCCAACAGCAGAGCAGTTTTAAAAGACAGGAACTTAAGAGGAGCCTGATCTAAAGGCTGAAATGGAGCTTCAACCAGAGCATGCAGGATCAGGGTCACATCCCACGGAGGAGCAAGTGGGCATGATGCAAGTCTGCTCTGCGCACACCTCTCAGAAACCACTTCATCAGTGGGTGGTTGAAGACCGTTCTGCCACCAAAATCCTCATGGCTGGAGGAAATAGCTGCAGCATACGTTTTAATGGTGCTGAAAGCTAAATTTCTGTCCATCAGCTGCTGCAGAAATGACAGCACGCAGCCTAAAGGACATGAAATGGGCTCCACCTCCCGCGCACCAGCGTTGAAAGGCTGACCATTTCGAAATATATGACGCTGTGGTAGAAGCGGCTCGTGCGCCCTGAAAGGTGCGCCCTCCAAACTACAGTATGTAACCCCTGCTGATTAGCCGATCCATCCAACTGTCCAGGGAACATGTGCGCCGCCACTCTGAATGATGTTCTGACAGAGGGCGTGCATTCATGTGAGGTGCTGTGGTTCCCATGAACTCCGGACAAGTCAGAGCCCCTACCGCCGTCCCCTCCCTCCGAGAGCCTCTGAGGCAGGGGTACTTCCAAATGTTGAAGAACAGACTGGAGGTTTAATTGTTCTACATCCACAGATTTAATGGAGACTGCTAAAGAGCCTTATGGAAATCTTATTGAACCTTATTGGCTTGGACAGAAAAACAAGTCCCATTTCATGTCCTTTAATGGAAATTCATGATTTTTGGAAAACATTAAAATAAAAATCATTTTATTGTTCTTCAGTGGGAAAATACAAGAATACAAGCAGCAAAGTGACAGGAGGCAGGTCAAAGCATGCAGACATAGAAAAAGATAAATATATTAATGCAGAAAATAACAAGAATCATATAGTCAGATTAAAAAGAAGTGGAGAATAAATAAAAAATATCCATAAATCCAGGTCAACATGAAGTTGCTGTTTGACTTCTGACAGGAACAAACAGAAACCAGCTCTGTGGCAACAGAGATTTTGATCAGTTTTAGAAAGCTAAAAAGCACAAAGAAAGTATTTTAACGTAGAGTTAATTTATTCAGCATCTTTAACAGTCAGTTGGCAACATGTTTTTACAGGAAAAGATGAAAACTAGCAGAGCAGCAGTTGGTGACGTGCCGTTTGACAGGAAACGCCGCCTCAGCCTCAGGATGATCATGTTCCAGTGAAAATCTGCTGGTAGTTTCGTCACATGAACCAGAACTTTATGTGCCACTGAAGACAGATGGATGAGCAGTACAGGTTAGACCAGTCTGAAGACTTGAAAAGATCACATGTGTCAAACTCAAGACCCAGAGGCCAAATCCAGCCCCCCATAGCTTTTTATGTGGTCCTCTAGACTCCAGAGGGCCACATAAATTGATTTTCAAAAAAAAGTTGTGTGTTTAAATATTATTTTATAAATCAAATCAAAGCAGTTTCTAGCTGCATAGTGCCAAGTTATATAGATTAAAATGTATTAACATAAAGTTTAATATGTTCAATATTATTTATAAAATGCAGTTACAATTAGTTTTAACAGTTTGTTAATATATTTTATTGGTAAATCTGGCTCTTTGAGGACATTCATGGTCTTGATATTGCTCAAATTGTAAATGAGCTTCAGAGCTCTGGTCTAGTTGATAAAATGTTCCATATTTCTCAGAAACTAAAGCAATAATTATATATTGAGTCAGAGATTAACTTTCTTCTCATCAGCTGTCTGCACTGGAAAACCTGCTCAGATTATCAGCAGCAGNCTTTATGTTATTAAAGGTAAAGTTTAAACAGTAATGATTTCTTGAGAGAGGAAAAATCGCTCACTCTCGTTGCAGACATAAGGGCCAACAGCAGAGCAGTTTTAAAAGACAGGAACTTAAGAGGAGCCTGATCTAAAGGCTGAAATGGAGCTTCAACCAGAGCATGCAGGATCAGGGTCACATCCCACGGAGGAGCAAGTGGGCATGATGCAAGTCTGCTCTGCGCACACCTCTCAGAAACCACTTCATCAGTGGGTGGTTGAAGACCGTTCTGCCACCAAAATCCTCATGGCTGGAGGAAATAGCTGCAGCATACGTTTTAATGGTGCTGAAAGCTAAATTTCTGTCCATCAGCTGCTGCAGAAATGACAGCACGCAGCCTAAAGGACATGAAATGGGCTCCACCTCCCGCGCACCAGCGTTGAAAGGCTGACCATTTCGAAATATATGACGCTGTGGTAGAAGCGGCTCGTGCGCCCTGAAAGGTGCGCCCTCCAAACTACAGTATGTAACCCCTGCTGATTAGCCGATCCATCCAACTGTCCAGGGAACATGTGCGCCGCCACTCTGAATGATGTTCTGACAGAGGGCGTGCATTCATGTGAGGTGCTGTGGTTCCCATGAACTCCGGACAAGTCAGAGCCCCTACCGCCGTCCCCTCCCTCCGAGAGCCTCTGAGGCAGGGGTACTTCCAAATGTTGAAGAACAGACTGGAGGTTTAATTGTTCTACATCCACAGATTTAATGGAGACTGCTAAAGAGCCTTATGGAAATCTTATTGAACCTTATTGGCTTGGACAGAAAAACAAGTCCCATTTCATGTCCTTTAATGGAAATTCATGATTTTTGGAAAACATTAAAATAAAAATCATTTTATTGTTCTTCAGTGGGAAAATACAAGAATACAAGCAGCAAAGTGACAGGAGGCAGGTCAAAGCATGCAGACATAGAAAAAGATAAATATATTAATGCAGAAAATAACAAGAATCATATAGTCAGATTAAAAAGAAGTGGAGAATAAATAAAAAATATCCATAAATCCAGGTCAACATGAAGTTGCTGTTTGACTTCTGACAGGAACAAACAGAAACCAGCTCTGTGGCAACAGAGATTTTGATCAGTTTTAGAAAGCTAAAAAGCACAAAGAAAGTATTTTAACGTAGAGTTAATTTATTCAGCATCTTTAACAGTCAGTTGGCAACATGTTTTTACAGGAAAAGATGAAAACTAGCAGAGCAGCAGTTGGTGACGTGCCGTTTGACAGGAAACGCCGCCTCAGCCTCAGGATGATCATGTTCCAGTGAAAATCTGCTGGTAGTTTCGTCACATGAACCAGAACTTTATGTGCCACTGAAGACAGATGGATGAGCAGTACAGGTTAGACCAGTCTGAAGACTTGAAAAGATCACATGTGTCAAACTCAAGACCCAGAGGCCAAATCCAGCCCCCCATAGCTTTTTATGTGGTCCTCTAGACTCCAGAGGGCCACATAAATTGATTTTCAAAAAAAAGTTGTGTGTTTAAATATTATTTTATAAATCAAATCAAAGCAGTTTCTAGCTGCATAGTGCCAAGTTATATAGATTAAAATGTATTAACATAAAGTTTAATATGTTCAATATTATTTATAAAATGCAGTTACAATTAGTTTTAACAGTTTGTTAATATATTTTATTGGTAAATCTGGCTCTTTGAGGACATTCATGGTCTTGATATTGCTCAAATTGTAAATGAGCTTCAGAGCTCTGGTCTAGTTGATAAAATGTTCCATATTTCTCAGAAACTAAAGCAATAATTATATATTGAGTCAGAGATTAACTTTCTTCTCATCAGCTGTCTGCAGTAGAAAACCTGCTCAGATTATCAGCAGCAGGTTTTTTCTATTCTCAGAAGCCTGGCAACTGTCAGATTCTTTTGAATAGAAGCTCTTAGCCAACTCCTCCATTCTCTTGTTGCTGAAAGACTGATCAGATTATCAGATTTTTCATTTTAAAATTCTTTATAGCCATCAGATTCTGTCATTCTTTAAAGGCATATTTGGCTCCAGTAGCCTTGTTTGATAGTGAACTTAGAGGAAAGTCGTTTAAGAGAGAGGGAAGAAATACAGCATTGTCAACTGTCAGGACTCAAACGCATGATGGGTAATTAAACGGCTGCATCCTCTGACTCTGGGACACGCTCTCTACGCCTGTGGCTCTGCTTCTCGTCCAAGACTTTTTGTGGGTAAAAGGTCTCAGCCAGCTCCTCCATTCTCTTGTTGATGAGTAACTCCTCACTCACCTTGCTCATTTCAAAAATGTTTGCTGCCTCTACTGATTGTTGTGAGGACATGCAAAAACTGAAACAACACACCATCCACCAAAGTAAACCTTTGATTATATCTCGGTCACACCAATGAAACGTTTCAGTGGAGCTGTGTTCTGGCTCCTTTTTCACTTTTAGATGGAGTGCAATGAAATGAATTGTCTTAAATAACAACCCAATGATATAAATAGCAAGCACAATGGCAGGTATGATCATGGCAATGAAAGACGAAATTTGAAAGTGATTTGGATCTGAGCTAATTCTCCAGTACCACAACCCACAGAGGACACAAATGTCCACCAGCATGTAGATGTGGTAGATCAGCATCAATTTGCTGATCTTCCCCTTCAACACGCCGCTGAACCAGCTGAAGTACCAGATGAGGGCCACAGTGCCTCTGAACAGACACTCCCCACCACCACACTTCATGAACTTTGAGTCTTTTTGTTTCATCTCAATGTAAGAGGCAGTGAAGAACAGCAGCAACCAGGAGCTGACGAAGTGGACGAAGACAAAGTTGGGCTCCACGGAGGCGAAGAGGGCGAGGACAACAAGGCGACTCAAAAGCAGGAGCAGCTTCCAGATGAAGAAGAACAGCACCTGCATCGCTTTCTTACAAGAGGAAGGCCTGGTCTTCTTATCGAGGAAGGAGCTGATTGCCTGGTAGTACTTGACCTCCGAGAAAATGATGCTCAGCAAAGAGACCAGCATTTTACTCACTGAGGAGAAACAGAGATGATAACGTTCAGAAAGGAGAAGAAGCTGATGGCGAAGAGTCTGTTTCCTACACGGTTCACTTAGTCAACAGTTTTCCTCCTGAGGCCAATGAGGTCGTCTACTGTCCCATTGAGGGAGG
>NW_006800418.1:186232-192018 GCF_000485575.1 Poecilia formosa
TGTTGCAATAAACCAATTTGTCACATGAAACATTAAGACAAGTTCAATAATTTCCATTTGCATCATTGTTTGACCAATGCACCAGACTGAAGAATTTAGACGTCCGGTCTTTGGTACAAAGACAAAAGTGTTCAGTCTGGTGTGTTGGTCTTCATTAGCCCCTTTTGTTAAAGAACAATATTCTTTAAAGACATCAGTTTCCATTTTATATGTTATATTGTTTTGTTCATTTATTTTGCATATTCTAGTTCCAGTGTTAAATGTTATTTAGAAATTAAAAGTTTATTACTCTTTGAGAGAGCGCACTAACATAATTTTGCAACTGCTGTTAACACATCAACATTATGGTTTATCATGATGACTTCTGGGACAATTTCTCATCCAGCAAAATTTGTTATTGTGACTGACCTGACGACAAGGTCATGTAGCGTAAACTCTTGTGCTAGAATCTATATTACCCTCAGATCATTGGTACTGAATGGGTTTTCCAGCATCACTACCAAAATATTCTACCATAGAAAGAACCTAGTGGCCACATTACAGCTATGAACTGGCAGCAGGCAGAATTTATAGTCTCTGCAAAAAGCGATTGGTATAATTGATTAACTATAAACTATAAACTATAATTGATTATTGCTTTGCTTGCCAATAAAGTTTTTCCAAAAACAAGAGTTTTTTTCTAGTGATGAGATCTCCATTAACTATATTGTACTCAAAACCATTTGTAAGTAATTTTACTGTATGCTATGTGCTTTGTCCATTTGGAGGGTCCATTTGTGTCCAAGCTTTAACTTGCTAGCTGTTTTCAGATATTGCTTCGATATTTCCACATTTTGTTCTTTACCAAATAGAAAGTGTACAAGTTCGTCCAGCAGCAAAACTCCCACACATGATGCGTGTTTCATGGGTTCTTACAAAGCCATGACACCGTCATCTGCACTTTACCCAATTTCTTAAAGTATTGTCAATGTATCTTGCATTGCCCAGCTCGAAGTATGATAATTCTGAATTTAAATGTTGAATAGTTAATCTAAATATCTGGTTTTAATTATATTTTAGAAGAGTTAGCTTTTCTTTAATTAAATTTTGTGTACAAAAAATATATATAATGATTTAACAAGTTAGTAATCAAAGTAAAAGTTTGGTCCCTATGACTCACATTCCATCCCAAAGTTGTTGACAAATGTGCAAGGACTTGTCTTATTTCAAATGTATAACCAGAGACAGGAGAAAATTGCATAATGATTTCAGAGTGTGTTTCTTTATATTGTGCATTTCTTTTACAACATATTTACATCCTAAAATCAGCAGCTTTAGTGTCTTATTAATATATCATAGTTATATGAATCAGAGTGGACAGATGACAAGCCCACCATCTGCCAAGCAAGCAACAATTATCAGACTTCATATTTGGTGGACATCCATCTTATTGCTGTTTATGGCACAGAAAACCTTCTGCTCAGATAAATAAAACCAGTTAGCTGATTTTCTAATTATAATGACAGATACATCATCATGTCCGTATAACAGGAGATAAATTAGAATTATGGTAATACATGAGAGAACCTGGCCACCAAATGCCTCAGACTTTATTAAGACATTTAAAGGCAAACTATTGTGAAGAAGCATCCATGTTGACCCTGAAGAAGCATCCATGTTGACCCTGAAGAAGCATCCATGTTGACCCTGAAGAAGCATCCATGTTGACCCTGTGCACGTGACGTCACTGTCCACTTCACCAAGATGGACGTCAAAACAACCTATCTAAATGTTAACTCGTACTTCTGCAAATCCCTGTATGATCTGTAACAGTATTCCTAATCAATCAATCAATCAATCAATCAATCAATCAATCAATCAATCAATCAATCAAATTTTATTTGTATAGCACATTTCAGCAGCAAGGCATTTCAAGGTGCTTTAGATAATTAAAGAAAAAAAATAAGAACAGCATGTGACATTGAATAAACAGTAAGAATAATAATAATAAAAAGAAAGATAAAAACATACTTTTGTTACGGAATTTAAGCGCCTGTCGTCGCCGGACTCCGCCATCCGTTTAACACGGGTATTATCCTGGCCCCGTCGCCTGACAGGACAGAATTCACAGATTTTTAGTTAAAACGCCATTTAAAAGAAATTAATAAATAGATAAAAAAGTAAAGATAAAAACATTAAAAACATCAAAAACATTGAAGACATCAAAACCCACACTCTAATCCTAATTTAGCCATAAGAAACTCTAAACAGGTTGGTTTTAAGTTGAGATTTAAAGGCACCCAGTGTTTCAACTGTTTTACAGTTTTCTGGAAGTTTGTCCCAAATCTGTGGTGCATAGAAACTGAATGCTGCTTCTCCTCATTTGGTTCTGGTTCTGGTTCTGGGGATGCAGAGCATACCAGAACCAGAAGATCTGAGGGGTCTAGACGGTTGGTACAGCAATAACAGATCTTTAAGGTATTGTGGTGCTAAACTGTTCAGTGATTTGTAAACTAACAGTATTTTAAAATCTATTCTTTGAGCTACAGGGAGCCAGTGTAGGGACTTTAAAACTGGTGTTATGTGCTCTGTCTTCCTGGTTTTAGTGAGAACGCGAGCAGCAGCGTTCTGGATCAGCTACAGCTGTTTGATTGATTTATTAGTCAGACCTGTAAAGGTCTGACTAATAAATCAGTTACTGCATTACATTGCAGTAATGTGTCTAATAATGTGTGTATGTATAACTACCTCACAGATTAGGGTTCAGACTGATAGTTAGTGGTGGATGCACTTCTACTAATGCGCTTACAGTGGACCTAGTTTTTTGTTTACCGCGCTAGAGTTATTTTGCTAACTTCGAAAACATTTAACCCCTAAACTAGTTTTTCCAGATACATTCTAAAGTGCACATTATACTTGTCTGCACTGTAAACTTTAAGGTGAATAAAGTTTGACATCTATGTTGACGTTTTGGTTATTGACTGTAGTTAGCTGTTTATACTCATGCTTTTATTTTGAAGTGAGTGAAGATTGCTTACACAGCAGTTTCATTTCCTCTTCTTGAGGTTTCTATTCCCCCCACCCCAATTATGAACATTATTTCAAACAACAAACATACAGTAATAAAATAAAACTGACAGTAGAGAAGATTTGAACATTACAATAATTAAGGACATTATAAAAAATGTACATTATAATGTCAAAATTAATTTGGTTCTCCAGAGTTGTAGTTTTTCAAAAGCAGATGTAATCTGAATTCAAGTTGCCGCATTAGCATTAGCTTCTGCTAAATACTTTGTTGGTGTAGCACTTCAGTGTTAGCAGAGCTAATGTCAGTGATTAGTCCACAAAAGCTAATATTGAACATAATAAATACTAATGGATTAAAACTTATTTTGACAGGTTAATATCAAACCTCATCACTTTTCCTGCCTGGCATAAAATGGTTGTTGTTATGTACTAGCGCTACATAAACCTGAATAAGTCTCATTTATAGCGGCTGCTTTTCACATTGTGCCGTTTTCACGGTCAGCTGGCACACGTACATCGCCTCCTGAAAGCGAACAAGTTTTTCTTTTTTCTGCCAAGGGCCAGAAACTTAACACATCCTTTAGATGTGCTGCTCCACTGCATCAAAGCACCAGTGACTACATATTGCTGACGTGCTGAGTAAAGGATGCAGCATGTTTCATGATTAGTATTGATCTGAAGTAGTGAGATGGCAGGGACGTCCAGGACATTTTTTTTTCCAACAGTCAGTTCATTTCATGTTTAATTGTCACACTAACTGACAGTGAAACGACTGCCTAAACTATTTAAGAAATTACATCATTCGTTTATAACACGAATGTTGATCAAATTAGATGTGTATTACAAGTGTAAATGTGTGTTTTTTAAGTAATATGTATGTTCAAATCTGTATAGCTGACAACCTGAATATAAGCAAACTGAACAGTACTTCAGGGACCTGCATGTGTCTACTTCTCCATACCAGACTGGCTGTAATTAATCCAATTAGTGCACAGGAACAACAATGGTAAACCTCAGGGAATAGTGGGGGTAAGGATACTTAAAAAAAACACACACACACACCACACACCCACACACACACACACACCACATCAAAACCCACTTGCTCTGAGCACATGGCTGCTCCTTGTATTGTCTGGGGATGGTCACACAGATGGCGGAGATGCGCTGATGGGGAAGAGGAGACGTTTCGTGGCCTTAACATATCAGATTAATTAGTAGTTGCAATTAATTGCAAGAAGGTCTTTTTTTTCTCTCCACGTAATCTTGGTAGAAATGAATGGAAGAAAATATTTTAATCTTACAGTTTAAAAAAAAAAAAAGATGTGACGCAGCAGCCTGCTGCAGTTATAACAATGATTAATCGTACAATAAGTTAAAATGAACTTTTTAAAATTTCAATTCAGGTGATTCATATTTTTCTGGAGGGCAGTTTTGCTTACAGTGACTTCATAATCCGTTTTATGTATGTCTTCGGTTTCTAATTCAGTTTATGGTTATTGGTCACCATGTTTTATTTTGGATATTTAAAATATCTTCCAGTGTTCAGTGATTTTTTTATATATTTTTTTAAATTAAAGTCTATTGATCTTTGAGAATGCGAACTTGCATATTATATATTCAATGAAAATGGTCTAAAAACGACAATATTATCATTTATCACAATAATCACTGTTACAGTTTATAGCCCAGTAAAATTTATCACAATACCAATGTGTCCATTTATAAAAATAACTAATATGATTTTTATTGTTTTATTTTTAACATTATAAATCATGAACTGCTGACTCCACAGCATAAAAACACAAAACTACTGAAGTGAATATTTTAACACTCATATTTGCTCTTTAGTTTTAACCGAGTCGAGTTGAAAAAACAAGATTTTTGTTAAAGATGACCCATCATGTTGTTTGGTGTCTTGTTCTGCTGGCTGCATTGTAAAGTCTTTGCTGCCGTCAACTTGACTCAATTTTCTGATGTTTTTAAGTAGAAAAAGGTGACCTTGGACTTTATATGTGACTTTATCTAGTGACCCCATCTTTTTTAAAGATGACACTAAACAAAAGTAAACAAGCGCTAAAAGCCTCCCTTTTTCAATGTGTTTCAATGCTTTGAGCCTTGAAAAATGAAGGAATATGCTTCAGTCCTCCACAGGAAAGAAGAAGGATAAGAAGGTGGAGAAAAAGAAATAATCCTTCCAGAGAAAAGATGACGCTACATACATCTATCTGTAGGTCCTGTGCTCCCCCTCTGTAAGGTTTCAGAGGGATTGCAATGCCAGCAGGAATAAAATAAGTAAATTTTACCAACCTGAGAAAAATAATATCACTTTAAATGCAAATGGCTAAAACGAGGTGAGTTCAGTCATAATGCGGCATGCTGAGCTTTCAGTTGGATGTCAAATTTCTTCTGACAGTGACCACCGATGAGAAATTGTCTCATGTTTCATCAACTTGTGCTTGAAATCGTGTTCATTACAACCCATTACAGTAATAATCATGTGAGCAGCAGACAGTGATACAAAGGGCGACTCTTTTCAAGGTGAGGGGAACTCTGTCATTATGTGTTTTTGCTAACTAAGGCAGCAGTTAAAAATAGCATGACTTGTTTTTCCTGATAAAAATAGGAACGAGTGCTGCCCCTCCTAGGATGAAGCTTGCTTACTTGGAAATGGCCAATTATTTTGGTAAATTAAGTTTTAAAAAAAGATCAGTTCTAAATACCCTGATGCTTCTTTTCTTTAGAACAGATTTAATGAAATACCATAGCTGGATATT
>NW_006800418.1:192170-197867 GCF_000485575.1 Poecilia formosa
ATTAAAGTTTGTTTTTAATTTAATTCTTGATTTGGCACTCCCTGGTGGTGTTTGTGAAAATAGAAAGTTCCAAAACAGTGAATTTGACAGAGCTCTGATTTTCCTGCTGATATTTGGCTCACATAAATCTGTAAGTTACAAAATAATGTTCAGTTTATTTTCTGAGGAAAACATGAGTCTATGATTCTAGTGATTTAAGAGTGTGTCTCATAAATCATTGTTTAGCAAAGTAGGGAGAAGGTGTACATGGACTTATGCTTGCTAGCTCTTTTTGAAGGTCAGGAATTAGCGTTAGCATGCCCGTGCTTGAGACCAGGCTAGTAGTTTCCCATAGGTTTACATGTTAGTTTGCAGTAGCGGTTAGCGTTATGCTAATGCTGACATGTGCGGTACGACTGTGTTTTTTATGGTATTCTACACAGAATGGTTGAGTTTACAGACAGCTTTACAGTTGTTAAGTACACACTTGTAAGATAATACACTAAATGTTTTATTTGTCTATTTCAGCTTTACAAGACTTCATGGAATAAAGCAATGTAAGTAAATCTCTAGACTGAACAGTCTGTCTACGCTAAACATATTCACATTTTGTTGAAAACCAAGCTGAGTAAATGAGAGAATGACTCTTAATAAAACTAAATGCAATTGAGCTGAATAGAGAAAAAAAAAAAGAACGAGTTTAAATAAATTTAGTAATGACAAATTTGTGTCATTGTTGAAAGGCTCTTGTTCAGTGAAGTGCCAGACATTAAAACCAAAATTGTCATATTTTTCTTAGCATTATCACATTTTCCGCAATACAATATTTATTTTTAAATAAGTGAGACAAACCAAATGTGACAGATGATATGACATGGAACAAGAGAACTGATGAAAACCATTTGAGGAAAAAAATGAAAACGGCTGCAGTGGTTCTGGGACGGAGGCCGACTGAAGAGCTCAGACGGACACAGACAGAGGAGGATGAAGGGAAAGACAGAAGAAATGACAGTGTGGAGACACGGTGCTGGCATTTAATAGCAGCTTGTCACAGCGGGATGCATAAGTCAGCCAGCGGAAAGACTGTGTACTAGTCTGAGAGTGTGCGCACACATTGATGTGTTAGAGCTTGTTTCCAGAGCAAATAGCAGCATTGCAGTCAGCAGGGAACAAAGCCTAATTGTCCACTCTCATTCAAAAGTTATCTTTATCATCTTTTCTTGTCTCCTGACCCTTGTTACAACGTAGCTGCATTTTTTTTGTTCCCCTTTACATTAGCTTGCTCTTGTCTTCTATTCAGATTTTTTTCATTCTCTATTGATTTAACTTATTGTTACGTTAATTCATTCTGACTATTATTTTTCAGACTCATTTGAAGACAATTTCTGTAGAATGTTTCTTCTCTTACCTTCTGAGGTTTGTTTTACTAAGTCTATAATCACACATTTCCATCTCAAACCACCCTTGTGTTACTCGGTCAGTAGTTGTTGACAACAAACTTATTCAGGGGTAATTTTAATTGCTTCTTATTTCATGAAAACAATGCAATTGCAAAATTGTGTTTTTTCGATGTTAGGGGAACAGTAGTTGCCCTTCCACTGACCATATAATTTTTGATATTTCAAAAATAAATTTGCTTAATTGAAGCGCGCTACTTTCGACACATCACAGGAGTCGCATGATCATCAACTGGATGTTTTCTTTGGGTGATGTTTTTTAATTACTTAATGTGTAAAAAACTTATTCACGTCTGATTTTTATTGTGATTTTTATTTAATGAAAACGAAATTGTGTTTTTTTTTTCGACATTAGCAGTTTTGTAGTGGAATCACAGTTATACTTATGTAATATTTTACCATGACGATAATTAATTTTATCCGGTCTGCTTATTGAGTCTTCCCATTGGTTGTAGTGCCATCCATCCATCCATCCATCCATCCATCCATCCATCCATCCATCCATCCATCCATCCATCCATCCATCCATCCATCCATCCATCCATTTATCTGTCCCTAGTGGGGTCGGGAGGGTTGCTGGTGTCTATCTCCAGCTAACGTTCTGGGCGAGAGGCGGGTCACCCTGGACAGCTCTAGTGTTATTCAGTCGTTCAGTAATTTATATAAGAAAAAAAAAATCACAACATTAAAATATTCCTAATGTTTGAAATTCCATGCATTTTATTTCTGTCTGTTTTTTATGTTTCAGCTAGTGAGAGCCTGGGAAAGCCTTATAGAAACATTCATTATTTTTGTTTTATGGTTAAAACAATTGTAGCTCTAAAAGGAGGTTAAGAAAAACATGGTTAATCCATGTAATAATTGGGCAGAATGGGCCATACTTTCATTTCTTTGTGCAGTCACATTTATGTCGCCACATAACTCATCCTTACTTAGTAGAAGAAACCCCTGAGTATGATGAATAAGTACAGATTTCTCTACCACATCAGAGCTTTTTGACTGAAATGACTTGCATTAAAGCATCACATTCACCATCCTATAATCCCTCCTCTCCATTTACCAGGACCGTTGAGGCATATGTATAATGATTCCACAAATCACAAAGGAGATGCTGCTGTAGACATTAGTCACAGCTAACTCTGATTTATAGCTCCAAGTGGTGACAGTGGAAGAAATAGACCAAAGGAGAAAAAGGCTGGACTGTTTTTAGAACCAAATCAATGGAAAATTCATCTGAGAGAGAGAAGCTCTGAACTGCGGTTTACACCCTTTTAATCTGTTGCCTGTAAAGTATTTGCTGCGTTTATTAGTTGGAAAATAATCATTTACTTTAGCTGGAGTTGCCTTTATTACACTTTGGCCTAATAAAAGAAGCACATTTTGCTCTGTAGGGGAAGCATTGATCGAAATGAAATTTTTGGTGCAGAGTAGCAATCTTTTCTTCAGTGATATAATTACTTTCTGTGCTTCTTTCTCCAACTCTACTTGCTCTCCCTCTCATACCGGAGTGTCAGTCCTACAGCAGGAATGAATCTGTTTTTGCTTAGCGTTTAATCTCCGATTGTCATTCTGTGCCATATTGATGAATTACCACCCTTGTTTATGTTGCTTTATTTTCCCAAAGGATGTGTACACTTCATGTGAGACAAACCATAAATGTAGACTGTGGGAGGATCACAGTGTTGGTTCTGGTGGACCTCAGCGCAGCATTTAGTACTTTTCACCAGAGCATACTCCTAAAACAACTAAAGAGTTGAGCAGGACTCTCTGGTCCAGGACTCAATTGGCTTGAATATTATGTACAGAACAGGGATTTCTTTGTGTCAACAGGTAACTTTTCCTTGGAACGGACGCAAGACACATGCAGGGTACCCCAAGGTTCCATCATGGGATGACTCTGATTCAATATCTATATTTTCTCACTAATTCAGGATATAGCAGAAAATGAAGAAATAAACTTCTAGAAAACTCCACAGATGAAATACTGAGTCCCTTTCAATCAAGGGACTCAGTATTTAGGGTTAGGGTGTGGGTCTTGAGTGTGGGTCTTTTGACCCACAGTCACTGGAACATTAACCAACATATTTGATGCGTATTGATGGATTTAAGGATGGCACTTCACAAATTGTAATGCTTGTTACTAGTTTCACAGCTGGTGACTGTGTGATGTGTTTATGATGTTTTTATGTTATAAAGTACCTTGAACTGCCTTGTTGCTGAAATGTGCTATCCAAATAATCTTGATTGATTGGACCATGTTACTCCTCTAATCCCTACCCTGTCCCTACATCAAGGTTAAGTTAATCCGCTCATTAATTCTATGCTGCATTTCATCCTTCTGACACCTCAAACTTGACATGACATCTGGAGCTCAGCCTCTGGAATTTGGGAAAGTCATTTCTACTGTTAATGCAAATGATGTGATTGTCTTTGAGGCCCCATCTACACTACACTACTCAACATTTCTAAATCTGTGTTTAGTGTAGCTAGTGTTAAGAAAAAAGTAATTTGTTTCTATAGGGTTCAATTTCAAAAGGAAAATAAAAGGTGTAATACCACCACCACACCAATGGGTGGTAGTGACATCAACTTTAACTGCTACAACATGGCCTAAACCAGGGGTGTCAAACTCCAGTCGTCAAGAGCCGCTGCCCTGCAGTTTTTAAATGTGCCACAGGTACAAAACACTGGGATGAAATGGCTTAATTACCTCCTTCTTGTGTAGATAAGTTCTCCAGAGTCCTGCTAATGACCTAATTATTCTATTCAGGTGTGGTGCAGCAGAGGCACATCTAAAAGTTACAGGGCAGTTGCCCTTGTGGACTGGAGTTTGACACCTGTGGCCAAAGCAATATTCAAAACGTACGTGTTAGAGATCAAATATGGTGCCTTCAGTTTTTATTCGTAAAATGTCTCCCTTGTCAAAGTGAAACATTTATATATATGATAGCATGAACTAAGTATGTTACAGCTGGGTTTTACTGTGATATCTGAGTGGCGTTGTAGCCTGTATTCTTCTATGTTATTGTGGATTTGTATGTATTTGAAAAGTAGAAGGGGATTCATTGTATTGTGATGGGGGTATTACAAACACAATCGTGCCAAAAGTATTGGATGTAGATTTATGACCCAAGTCTGACCTGAAATTCGGGCCAGTATTATTGCTTGCTAGTTAGGTCGGGCTCTGCCTTCTGTGGCACTTTTAATAAGTTTGCAATACAGAGAAAACCAAAGAATGCATGGTATAAAGTTGTGTTGATCTAGTTGTTAAACTCTTCATAGATTAATAGTTTATTCTGCTGAAATAAAGTAAGTAAGTGTGGTACAGAAGTTAATCAGACTGTAACAAGCGCATGGCACTGTGTGGAAATGCGGCTCCGCTCCCATCAATCACATCCCAGAGGATTTGCACTTGACTCACCCTGTGGTTACAACAAGCTGGAAGACGTTAAGCAAAAAATAAAAATGGGAGAAGTTACACAGCTAATGTACATGGTGGAAAGCAGTAAAATCCTAATTAAAATAATATGTCGGGTTTACTTCCGACTCAGGCCTTTAAAGGTAAAAAAGTTGGGTTGGATCGCGCTCAGGCACAGTACTGAGTTGGATTTTTATGGCTCGATCTAAACTCTAATTGGGTGATCAAAGCAAATTTCTGAATTTAAGTATTCTAGCCACACAAGTAATGTAGGTGCCCATATTTGACTACTTATTCTAAAATCAAGAACACTGAGACAAATTTTCTCTGCCTCTTGAATAACTTCAATTTGGTTAATGGACCAAGAATTATGAAATATATATGGAAAGGTTATACTGCAGCTGACCACATGAAAAAAGGACCACTAACCCTTCCTGATTTGGAAAGATTGTTCAAGTTAAAGTCTAAAAAAAGAAATCAGAACTTCAAACAAAGAGCTGAACAAAAGATTTGTCTCAAACCTGGCTCTCTGGGCAAATGCAGCCACATGTAATTTCCACTGAAAGCTTCTACTGCACTTTCTCTGAAATCATTTAGTTCCCACAGTTCTGTTAATCATAGACCTTTTTTTGCCAGAGTTGCTGTAATGAGTGTAATGAGTGCATATAATTCTACTGCAATCATCTGTAAATCTCCATGAAACAGCATAAAATGTCCACAAATAATAAAATTCGTGTTCAGCTTTTTTGTTTATGTTTTAGATCATCAAACTAGGTTTAATTTGATAAGTTAATTTCATACATCAGGGAGGGATGGGGGGGATCTACCCCAACCAACCTGACT
>NW_006800418.1:198021-216064 GCF_000485575.1 Poecilia formosa
CACACTCATAGCAAAATATTAGAAATTTTAAAATATTGTACCACCTGGTTCAATTCTAAAAATCTTAAATTATTTACTGTCTTAACTTTTCCACCGTTGAACTTTTTATCCTTTTATGACTCCCAACAATAACTCAAGACCTGGAGCGTGATGTAATAGATGCTGCTTTTTTATATATAAAGCACAATCAGTCTCCAGTTCCTCGGGAACAGAATCACTTCCACAGCTTTGTGTACATGATTCTTCTTAAGCCAAAAAGAGCAAGGGAAACAATTATCCTTCTTTTCACTGAACAAATTGAACGCATTTTCTTTTTCTCTGCAGGTGGCTGCCGCTGAATAAACATGAGTCACTGCCAGCTCAGATTTCCCTGAAGTGGATATTCTGCAGGTGGGCAGATAAATCCGTACACAGCTAAGATTTTTGATGAAATTATGACACGGTACAGAACAAATCCTGTTTTGATTTGCTATCTAAAAGATATTTATTTCTCGATTTTGCATGGTGACACTGTTGGCAGGCTGCAGGTGACATCCACTTTTGAAGTGTTTCAACAGCAGACGCCTAGCAGGCTACAATTTTTGCATGTCAGCCATTTAGCTGTCACTCTGAGTCAGGCCCAGTTAGAGAGAGTACAAGAAACGAAAATGATCGGTTACATTACAAACAGGGCTGACAACCTCTCTGTCTTAGCGATGGATGATACCCATGACGTGTTCAGTCTCATTACATGTGATGAAAAAGAAGTAAACAGAACAACCTAAATAAGCAGACTAAATAACATTTTTGAAAGACCAGTCATGACAATTTCTAAAAAGTAATGGAGCTAATTTATGTAAGTAACAGTGTAATTGGCTCAGCACACAGGAGGCAACGTTGCTACCTCTCCTTTCATTTCCTGTGGAAGTTGTGCATTGAGGCAACGGTCGCTTGGCAAAATTTGTTCATGTGAAATTTTGAGCTTGTATACATAGATGTGAAAACAGGCTAGCGATGCGACACAAGAAAGTAGAAAATTGTTCAACTTTAGTTGCTGCCGTTGTTATCGCATCCCGTGTGTTGGGTTCATCCCCAGTGGCGGTAAACTTTCACCTTTCACTGCCGTTCATTAATTACTTACATATTCTTTATACCAGTTACCAAGTAGTCTAAAAGTCAACTAGTTGGTTCAACCCTTTCTAGTTCCCTGGTGAACAGATAAGCCACAGTAGTAGGAGCAGATCCCAGCAGAGCCCAGCAGATCCCAGAAGAGCCCAGCAGATCCCAGCAGATCCCAGCAGAGCCCAGCAGATCCCAGTAGAGCCCAGCAGATCCCAGTAGAGCCCAGCAGATCCCAGTAGAGCCCACGCCCTTGTAGCTAAGCAATGTGAATTAAGGGTGTTTTGACACTTGATAGTCCAGTTCAATTAGGAACCAAAGTTACAACATATGTTACATTTTCAGCGCTGTTTCAAACTAACCAAATCCTTTCAAAAACCTGTTGCGCCCTCTGCTCCCACCTGTGGTGGCACTGCACTAAGAACCACTTAAGTAAATGACATTAAAACCCCTGAAGAAGACACTGAACGCAACTTCCTTCCAGCCGGAATGTAAACAAGAGTAGAGTGGTGCCAGATTGTAGTGGTTGTAGGATTTCTCTCTTGTCTTTGGCAAAAGACCACAAGCCATTTCTCTGACATTGGCACACAGGTTTTGCCTTTGCACCGCATCATAGTTCACATTAACCAAACCCAGACCTAGGTTTGTTGGTGGCCCAAAGTTCACTTTTTTGGTCCACATCAGAGTTCGGTTGGACATTCACACCTCCCTAAACAAACCAGACTTTTTAGGCAGACGAAGTAGAGTTCCAATAAAGTGGACCAAACAGGAATGGTGTGAATACACCTTAAAGCAAGAAGCCAACATTCTCTCTGAGCAATAAAGTTGTGACATTATTAACATGGCAATCAATTGGAGAGAGAGGAACAAATAAGATGAGTGCTCCCTGCTTTACTCTTTAGTGATAATGCAAAAATGACAAATGAAAGAGATTCTTTAAAAGTCATTTCAGCATTGTCAGATAAGAATCTACTGAAATGAAATTTTCTTCCAGAGACACTGGACTCAATTAGATTACACACACAGATTATGAACCAAAGATTGCCTATGTAAGACAGTAAATAGGCACTGTTTATTAATGTACACTCTTGCTACCTAAAAGTTCTGTTAAGTAAGGTAAAAATCTTCAATATTACTTGACGACCTGCCGGAAACTCTGCTGCACAACTCATTCAGTGAGAGGATCGACTCTACTCTCCCAGCTCACAAGCGACTCATTCCCTATTTACCCTCCTTTACTTGAAAATCCAGCATCACAGAAATGTCATTAGGGAACAATATTCCCGCTAGATTGGCTCCAAACTGACAAATTGAGTCAAGACTCTGGGTTTTAGGTTGGGATTTAGTTTTTTGTGTGTTTCTGTTTTAGCAGTTATTTTCTAGTTCACTTTAGTTTTTCCTTTCAGGGTCATTCTAGTTTCATTATTTGATGTATCTTATTTTGGTTAGATTTGTCTTGTTCTTATTTCAGTCCCTCTTGTCTTATGTTTATTTTTTAGTTATTTCGTTCCCTCAGGATCAGTTGATCTTATAGGTCTGAGTCAATGTCCATCTTTCTTTAGTGATTCTAGCTATGTTATTTCTTTGTTTAGTCCTTCTAGTTACTCTAGCTCTGTGTTTATATCAGCCTGGTTTTCGTTTTGGTTCTTTCATGGTTTCCCCTCATGTCTTTTTCTAGTCATGTTTTCTTTAGTCTTAGTGTTTCTTTAGTGTCAGAATAAATTCCTGCTCCTTTGTGTTTCCCTTACTCTCCTGTGTAATATTCCCCACTTCCCTCTGCCGCCTTCTCTCCTCCCCTCAGCTTGCTCCTGCCCCAACTATTCACACCTGCGATCAGTAAGCTCATCAGCCCAGGTCCATTGTTGTCAATTATCAACCTCCCAGTATCTAAGCTTCTCTCTCTCAGTCACTACTTGCCAGTTTGTTATGTTTCTTACTTCCTGTTACTCCTGCTCCCCGTCGCCCTGCTCTCTTTTCATGTTCCTTGGTGATCCCCACGTGTCCTCAGTTATTTTTGGATTAGTTCTTTGGATTGTCTTGTGCTCACCTGGACTGGTCACTTTTTGTTTTTCTCTTTTTTTTTTCATATTAAACATTCAACACGGCCTGACGTCTCCTGCCTGCTGCATCTGAATCCATACTCCAACCACCCATCATGACAAACTTAGTCTATATCATAACCCTAACTAATCCTATCTCAATGCGACTTTCCTATTGGGACTTGCAGTTATTTAGTCTCATCCTTTTTGGCTGAATCTGAAATATCTCGACCATTAAGTCTTATCGACTTCACCAGCGTGTCGGGCACCCCCGTAAACTCCTCAGACACCAAGTTTAGCCCTCTACGACGTATACTTTGAGTTTTTATTTATCGTCTCATCCTTGGGTAGCGTTTATCCTTTATCCGTAAACCCTCTTTAGCTGTTCTACATACAAAATTGCCCATCATTCTACCAAAATACTCATCAAATCTGCCGATATTTTGAGAAACATGAAGGGAGTTTTAATTGTGATGCCACCCCTCAGCCAAGCAGTGACTACAGATGGAGATTGTGATGTCATTGTTCTCTATATGAAAAGTGTACGAATATGAACGTGCCTAACCCATGTGACTGCTCGTTCACTGTTTGGCTTTAAGCATATTGGGTCCTTAAGTCTGACAGAGCCTCATTGATATGTGTGAGATAGGTAAAAACGTTTTATCAATAATTACCTAAAATCTACATTTCAAGTATGAATAATTCTTGCCGTGAATGTATTTGTACACTTGAAGGCAGATGTAGTCATTTCTACATTAATAAATGTGCGTGGTGTGTTGTTACCAGCTGTTTAACGGAGCGATGACTCAAGATTATTTTTTGTGTCTTTCAGCTGGTGAATCTAAGTATAAAAATAATTAACTTTGTTTTCAGTCTCAGTCGAGTCCCGAGAGAATTGGACTCTTTAGCAGCTTAAAGCCCCAGTCTGTTCTCTATGTTAATTATGACTGTGAGCTGTTTACTGTGTCTGTTTGCCATTTGGTGCTGAAGTGCGGCGTGAATAGAAGCATCTCTCCCGCTGAAAACATCTGGTGCTGCATCTGAAAGCAAAGCGATGACTAGACTGTAAAGTTCAAGGTGGAAGACAAAGGAAATTTGTTCAGCGCCACTACGGCCTAGCGGCGACCGCCACCCTGTTGTTCACATCGATCCTGAACGTGTTTAGTAGGCAGGTGCTTAGTGAAAGGCAACTGTTTGTGTCCTGTTTGCTACCAACATTTGCAGGTTAAGTAGCAGATCATTAAAGTGCCTCCAAACACTTGTAACAGTTGAAAAAAGTGCGGGTGGGCGAAATAAAAATGAAGGGCATAATTTCAGTGTATTTTAGTTGATTTTGTAAATGTATGATATTTTCCTGTTAGTTACAGTTTTTCCCCCATTAATTACTGTTTTGATTTACTTCAGCTGATGAAAATGTTTTCTCAGTTTTAGTTATTTTGTTAGTTTTAGTTAAGTATAAAAACGTTTGAATGACACATAACGTATTTTATTTCTGCTTCCTTCAGGTATCCAGTTGAAAGCAGCACTGCTATGCACAGATCCTGCATCGTTTTTGGTGAGAAAAATAATAAAAGGATGATAGTAATAGCAGTATTCATGGAGAAAAATACACGCATTGACTTTACAAATTAATGAAAGATTATATACGACTTAAATTTATTTTTTAAGGAAGCCAAAGAAAACATTTGAAAATGAAAATAGATCATTTTAACTTGTTTGAATATTTTTTTTCCTTGATGAGGGTTATGGGTTTCATGATTTGTGCAGTTAAAATTTTTTAAAAGAAATAATGTTTCACTAAAGGTTAACACCAAAATATACATATTTTGTCACTACAGTGAGTTTTATGAGACTACAATGACTACAATGTCTTCCTTAGATTTTTGGATTTGATAAAGACGCAAAGATGATGACAAGGACTTGTGCATAACTTCTGCATAGCCACAACGACTACCGACAAGCAGGGGTGAAAGTCAGCGGGTACGGTCGGGTGCTGTGTAGCACTAAAAGATTTAGCGGGGGTATGCAGTACCGGCAAGAGAGTACGGTGCAAAGAATCAGTGGGTGCATGTGCAACCGTGTTGCACGCACTAATCAACCGTGACTGATTAGTTTTCCAAGAACAGTCTAAACACGACTTAATCAGTTAATAAATAACTATTTTTCTCATTTCATATTGTTTCTGAACTGTTCGTGCTTTGTTACAGCAGCGGTGCAACACGTCAATCTCGGCAAAACATTTGTAACTTTGTTAAAGAACAGCAACAAAATAAATAAATAAATAAAATATGTTCAAATGAATGACCCAACAAAAATAAACATCTCAGTAATTATTATTTCAACAAGGTGTTGTGCAGTTCTGTGCGTTTCGGTTCCATTACATATATATTAAAAAAAGGTGACTTTTTTTACTAGCAGAGCAGGAGTTTAAAATTAACTAATCAACCACCACTGTGTTCAGGGGAGTGCTTATTAATAATTGCAAAAGTATTCTGACAATCCTTATCAGTACTTGTATCCCAAATTATTCAATAACCCTGAATGGGATTCACATTTAAGTTTCGGTCTTATTTGTGAGTGCATCAGAGCTCCATCCTTCTCCATCAACTTGCAATACAAAGCTACTCCCTTGTTTTAAAGCCTCTAAATAGCCAATTCATTTGAGAGAAGCATAAGAATAATAAACATTACGATTTCAACAGGCCTTTGCAGCGCTTGCATTGCTCACACCTAATAAAGCCAAGTAATAAAAAAAAGAAACAATGTTTCTTCTTACTGTTGATTAGTTACTACAAACAACAACTGGCATACAGTATTCTTTATTTCTTCATTTTTTAGAAAAGTATCCTAAACCAGAGTCTACACCTCCAGAAACAAGCCTTTCTCAATAACACGAAATAAAGCGAAGAACAAAGCTGATTTTTTTCCAAGCTAATTTTATATTAAATATAGAGCAAACGTTGGTTTATTCCTTGAGCTACGTCTTATTTTTATGCATTTAAATATTATTTAAAAACTAAAATGAGTGGCAGAAAAACAGACTGTCGGAAAAACAGGAAAATAATTCCATAGAGTACAGCATAAAATAATTACCATTGGCTCAAGTCAAAAAAAGGATTATTTCATTTGAAAACTGAACAGACATACCTCAACAGACATAAGCAAAGATGCAATAACCAATAGGAGCAAATAATGACGAAGGGACTTGATAAATCACTGAGTCCCTTAAGAGCTGCCTTGTTTTCTGAAAACTTTCGTGGTTATGTAAGAGAAGTCATTGCGATGTATGCCAGCTGTGAAGACAGGCAACAGTAGCGGGCTAGATGAGTGGGAGAGTTGTGAAGCTGGCAAGTGAGGATGGTTGGCCAGTAAGTTTTAAATATTAAAAGTCACATCTGGTGTCTGCGTGTGTATGAATCCATGCACACGGATCCATCTAAAATCTAATTCTGACTTCTACCATAAAATGTTGACGTAGTGTTGTCTTAATCTAATGTGAAGGGACCCTTAGGTTATTTTTCCTCCGTGTTGACTTTTTGTGTCATTTTAGGACACATTGTGTTGTGTGTATTTTTTTGTTATATTTCATCCTGTCTCTAATTGCACCACCAGTTGTAACAACTTTAATTTCTTTGAATTGTGCAACCCTACATTGACATGTGAAATGGTAGAAATGTAAAACAGTGAACAGGCAAGTTAGTCATATTTTACACTGCTTATGTCATGCTGTAGGCAGCAAAATAAAACATTTTATAATTGTGCGCATTTTTATTATTTGCTGTTTTTAAAACTTTGCAAAAACAAAGTAAAATGTCAACATGCAATTATGCTGCTATTTATATTCTTTTAGTATATTGAATGTGTTTTCACATTTTTACATAAGTGGTTTTTAAACTCATTTAAATGATAGAATTTTTGGTTAACTCACACTAAAGTAATGCTGAAATGTGTTTTCCTGCATTAATTTCTTCCCAAATTGACCCAGGTCATGCAGACAACCTCATGTGAACTACCTTTAGTTTGTTGTAAACCACGTGATGCTTCTCTCTAGATCTCTTATGAAACATGTTAAGATGTAGTTCATGGATTTCCTGTGCTATCAGCTCTTTTAATGGCAATGTACAGGATACCAACCCTTCCTTTGCCCTTCCTGTCATTACTTTTAACAAGCTTCAAATTCTCTTGTACAATGTCCTGAAGGCAACATCTTGGAGTAGCCTGTATTGAGCTGTCAGTCATGATTATTTTTCAGCTTGAAATCTTTTTTTAATTTAAGCTTTTCAAAACAAAACAAAAAAAAACCAAACAACAAAAAAAAACATTTGAACAAACTTTATGGCCCTAGTAAAAACGTCTGCATGTCTTCAGTCTGGGTACTGGCATGGCGGTATACATCGAAGAGACTTCGCCAATGGAAGAGTTAAAGGAAGTTTTGCGAACGTATAAATGTGTCCTTCAGTCGAGCTCTGCACACAGAGCTTGGATCTTAATGTCACAGTTCTAAAAATTATTTGTAAAAAATATATTTTTATCATCTTTAGTATTATCTTTCTGCTGCTACACATTGTGTTTTATGTTTTTAATCACTTAAAATCTTAAAGCACATTGTTTGTGGTAGCAATATGAAAAATCACAAACTCTCCCGTTTGTTGCTAGATCCACGTGGTCAGTTTGAGCCTGCTTGGACGTAGAGATTCTTTTGTGTAACTTCTCGAATCGTGTTCAAATAGTCTTATTTTTCTTAAAAGAAAACATTTTTCTGTAGCATGTTGGTGACTGCCAAACATTTCCTCTGTAATACCTTAAGTGTTACGTCAGTTCTGAAAATATCGACCTCTTTAATCTTCCCTCCTTTAGGAACTGATCTGGGATTCAGGTCGACACTGGAAACCTTTTAATGGAATCTTAAGTTTTTCACCTACATTATTTATGACTGAGGATAGATTTTGTTATTAGAGAGGTGCCACAAGCTGAGGATATGGCTGCCGTCCAAAAGGTATCCTTGTTTGCTGTAGTCTGAGTGGCTTTTTAAGGATTCATGGGAGAAAGGGATGATGCTGAGAGGCACTGTTTGCTATTCGATTTGACCTTCAGATTTTGCCGAATCCCATTTGTTATGGGGCTAAATACTGATAGAGATGTATTTCAACAAAAGCAGCACCCCAGCAAACACACACACAACCACACAGCAGTCCAATCCACTTAGACTATAAGGCTCTTATGTAAAATTCTTCAATTATTCACCGACGTGCATACATCGTGCCGTGTAACATCTTTAATCAAACCAACTGCTGGTCGTGTTCTTCTGTCCGAGTGTACGGAGGTTTGTGGGCAACTGGGAAATTTTTCATGGTTTTCATGAGGGGAAGCATGAAATGATCATATGAATTTGTAATCTGAGAAAAGAGCAGGGAACATAGAGGCAAAACACACACAGACACACACACAAAATAACCTAGAAAGCGAAGTCTGAATAGTTAGCACATTTTCACATGCGCATGAATAATTTCAGGTATACCTGAAATGAGACTTGATTTACCTCTGGGGAAAAAGGTGAACTGAATTATTCAGCTACTTTCTTCACAAAAAGCTCATTTTATGCTTAAGACTAGCAATTAGCCAGTGGATTTTATTTCCAAGATAATATAAACAGGCACAAAATGGATGGAGCATGTTGTCTGCTATGTGAATAACTTGTCAGTGAAAGTAGCTAACACGTGTAAGGCCGAATTCAATACTGAATGTACTCACTGGCAGAAAAAATGATGCAGAACCAAAGTATTAGTTTCCCTCAGGTCCTGCCCATGATGACCTAAATATTTCACAAAGTAGACAACTTTTTACGAGTGAGTTCAAGTCGGTGTGAGTTTTTGGGGTTATGTACAAAAATTATGACACCTCATTAAATATTCAGTTTATGCATGTCGGTGATGTTTTAACATACTTAGTATTTATCTTAAGAAAATTAAGTGATCAACAAGCTTTTACTCATTAGGTTTTACTCATTAAACCAAAGCTATCAACAAAATTTGTTTTCTACTTGAACAAAAAAGTAAGAACACCCTCGTCCCTGAAAGCTGGGGTTACACCGCTTGGTTCAGGGAGACACAACTTGTAGCCATCCAACAGTTTCTGACTCCTTGGTTTTTGCTACTCGAGCATGGATATATACTACTGGATTGGACGTAAGGTTTGATCTTTTCTCCAAATCAAATTTGGACATTTGGACTTGAAACGTGAAAATGTCTTATTCACGTGGTTGCAGTACAGTAATATGGATTCTGATCCGTCTTTGTCTCGTCATTTCACCGTTCCTTTCAATTCTGTGCCTCATTCTTCTCTCTCTTCCTTCAGCCGGTCCGTAGCTCTTCGTTTGTTATTTAGCTTTATTTCTCCAAGAGGAGGACTTAGCATTGTTTACAAATTAGAATGAGGAATTATTGGCACACCAACACGTTTAATCCTAACAGATACCAAGACAATATGAGGGATTTGGAGTGGGGAGGAAGACTTGGAGGAGATGGCAAGGCAGAGGAGGGCAGAGGGAAACAAATCTGCTGCCTTTCTAAGCATCATGTCTGAACATGGCTCCGTTGGGTCTACGTTGAAAGAAACTCTCAACTTCTCTCTTTGGAAAGACTGCAGTGATGAATTCTGCCAAGTTTTGGGGGAACTTTCCTTCTCTCCCGCTTTTCTTGTTTAGTTTTTTTTTGTGTGTGTGTCTTTTGTATGTTTGCCGACCCCGAGCTTCTGTTTGTTATCCTGGCTCTCATGCATAAAACATGAGCATTTGCAAATACCTAGAACTGTGTGCATCAGTGGAGAAAAGCCTTCCATCCAACATCTTTACCTGCCCCTTGTTTACTGTTTTTTAAAGGCTTGTATAGAGAACTCCTAGCTGCTACGGTTTTAAAATAACCAAGAAAGTAGAGAAGCCATGAACATTCAGATTTCTAACCTTTCAGATTTGTTTCAGGGTCATTAGTTTTATGAATAAAAGCAATTAGCATGGATTTTTATACCAATGATGAAAATGACAGGTTTCATTTAGCTGGACCAAATGAGTTCGGCTATTTAATACATATAGTCAGAACTGTCAAAGGTATATGTACGAAAAAGCCCACATATTTCACTTTAATGCCTTACATTTCTGTACAGTTGAATAATATGTGATAAACTCTATTAAAATAAAATCATTCATCATGTTATTGGAACATAAATGTATGCATGTGCCTTTATGAACCTGAATGTAAAATGGAATTAACAGCAGTAAGATATCAGTCTTTGAATTAATGTAATTTTCTCACTTAGACAATTTTTTTGTACTTTTCAGAAATGCTTTGATCCAAGATCTCTGGGTTGTGATTCAGTCCCTATTTTGAAGTTTGTGTTTTTTTTTTCATTATGAAACATCATAGTCACTGTCAGCAACAGTAGACATTTTTTGTTTCCAAGTATTTTCTTCACCCAAATGAAGAAACACCAACAAGATACAAAATGAAAAGGTAAAAGGAGTTTGTTTACACGAAAAATAGCGAATGTATGCAAAAATGGTTTGGATCTCAGAGTTTGGTGGCATCTGAAGGGTGGAAGGAGAAACTGGTGGTGCGCTTTGATTCCAGATGAGGTTAAAGCAGATGGTGTGTGTGATCCGGTTGTTTTCTGAACAGCGTGTAAGGCAGAGTGAGATGTGGAATAAATGCAGATGTCATCTGCAATTTCAAGATCCTTAAAAAGCTTGGTATGGACCCGCTAGATGACCATGATCCTGTAGACATGATGCAACTTTATTTTACTTCTGTCTTAATTCCATTATTGTGAATTTCCCTTACCATACAGCCAATGTGGTATAAGTATACCCCCAATGACTGTTGATGTAAATTCAATACAAACTAAAGATCACATAGGAAACACTTCACTGACCTATAGTGATAAAAGTTAAGTGCAATTTTCTATCTATATTATGCTATGTAAGTAAGATTACAATTTCTAAATATGTTTGACAGCAAAAACACATTTTCAATATTTTAGAGAAGTCCAATGGTAGAATATGAGCCGTGTATAACATGCAAATCCACCAAAAGAAACGGGTAGGCCAAAAGTCTCTTCATTCCTAGCTAACAACATGACCCAGTGGTGTGCTTGCCTGTGGCATGTTTATCACAAACCCATTAACAGCACATCTGGAGCTGCGGTCCAGGTCATGTACTTGATCGATGCATATTAAAGCGAGTGAGTGATCGAGTGTTGTTAGGTTGATAAAGTTAGCTAGATGTCTGAATGCATATGGGGGGTTGAAATATGTGGGGTGTGTATGTAGTACCTCAATTAGCTGAGGTAATGGTCTGAATAATGATTTTTTATTTATTTTTTATTTTTTTCTGCCATCTGGCTCAGTAGATGCTCACTCTGCTAATGTCACTAAAACACTAGGAACAAGGAGGCTATCTATCTTTCAATGTGCGTTCGTGTTTCTAACAGGTAGACTGAAGGGTTTTGCCAGAAGCCGTAGCATGGTCAATGTAGCATGACCTTATAGTGTTGCAGTGCTGTGGTAAAATATGTTTTGTTGAGTTTTCTACATGTGTCTTCATGAGTCCTTAAGTTTTGCCAATAGTATTGGATGTTTTGTATGGTGGTATTATCACGTCAAAACTAGTGCAAGTGAAAGAAATATCGTGCAATACTTACATATTTAAGCAAAGTACGTGCTAAAAAAAATCAACCTTCCGTTATAATACCATTGTGTAACAGACCGGATTACAAGAAACTCAGGTGAGGCAGATGACAAGCCATTTGTGGTTTCTTCTGTATTTATTTAATCTGTAGAAGATAATAAAGAAAAACACAAATCAGCTTTCCTCTCTGGTTTTGTGTGATTGTCTTCTACAGTCTCACAAAGCTTGACGGTGATGTGACACGGTGTTATTTTCATATTTCTTCTATAATAAATAAATAAATACACACATAGATACATAAAAACACATATGCAAACAAATACACAAATAAAATATAGTGTTACACGTACGTACGACCAAACTCCCTGTGTTTCTGATGGCCTGTGTCATGACGTGTTTTAACTCTGGATATGAGGTGTTGTGTTGGAAATGTTACAGAGTTGGAGCATGCATTGACTGCAGGGAAGCATATGGTGTGTGTACCGTAGCACGCTCTGCAGTCTTGGTCAAATTCTATCTGTATCTTGAATCTTTCACATTCTGTTGATGTCATAGAAATGTCCTTGTTTACCAGGTAAATCACCTCTTTTCCTTTTGTGTCTTTTTTCAGGAAAGAGCATGTCCAAAGACCAGGAGAGTGACCCCGCTTTCAAACAGAAAGGCTGAAGGCCCTTTTCCTGCTGCAGGTAAGCACCCAGCTTTCAGGAGTCTATATTCATTTATTTTGTACTTCAGTTTCTCACCAGGTCAATGACCTCCCACCTTCAGGTCTGTAGATGTTATTAGTTCATCGATTGGGACTAATGGACCATTAATTAACAATGAATCCTAAGTCGATGAATTGTTTGTATCCCCAGTTGTTTTAGTTGTTTACCGTTTAACGACTAAACAGTGTTTTGGTTTATTCTCTGAAAACATATTTTCTTATATTTGCTCCATTCAAGTTATACTCTTGTAAATATCCATTACAAACAATAAAACTGCATCTTAATGGACTGACGCTGCTAAACAATCGTACATAATCTTGACAGCACACTTAGGTTTTTTTGTAACAATGTGTCCACTTCATTAGCCAGGAAAAATCCACCACCCGCCTGACAGCACGTAATACTTTAAAATGATCAATCTGTCATGTAAAACAATAATTGAAAGGTTGAAATTAACAGTCAGAACTGGCCTATGCATGTATATTTTTTTAAAAAAAAGAAATTAATTTACATTGTTAGCAAAGAATATTTTTGTGTAAAATCCCAAACCACACTTTTACAAAGTTCATATCAGCCAGTGTTGCATCTAGTATATTGAGATATCAAAAGGCAACATATTGTGGAATTTACTCATTAACATCATGTTCTTCTGTACAGTACATGTTGTACGCAGAACAAAATGCCTTTATAGCTCCAGCAACAGCTTTTTGTGATTTGGCTTAGCAGAATGCAGCTACTTTATTTTCTGCCGATCCAAAGCTAACCACTCCCTCCGTCTACCTCTCCATCCTCAATATGTGTTGGTTTCCAGTTTGGATTGAACAGGCCAAGAAAACCATTTAGACAGGATCAAATGGATTTTGTGTACCTGAAGGGTGACTCAGCGAGGCTATTAGAGACAAGTGTCTCTCTCCTGATGCCAGATCCGATTTAACTCATCCTTTGATCCCTCCTTGCACTTTCTGAACAAAGCTCCCACAAATGAGTTTTACAGAAGTGCCTCTCCTGACTGTTTTATTTCTGTATCCGTTTCATAAAAATCTAGAAAAGAGAGAAAGTTTTCTAGCAGGAGAAACAAATGGGTTTCATTGCTCAGAGTTTGTGAACTTATGAGGGCAGAATATTCCTGATATTGGCACACTCTCACTGAAAGGTTACATTTATTATCTGTGTTCTGCTTCAGAACTTATCTTAATAATTTTGTTTTGTCTGTTTGGAGACAAAGACTATTGTCTCCAGATAAGCCAAATAACTATGGAATCATTAATGTTATTAACTTTGATGATTATATTTCCCTCTCTCTCTGTCGTTGCTGCCCTTTGGGTAACTTCACGTTCTCTGCTGTGGACGAACGCCTAAATCTTTTTATGGGGATACAACAACTAAGGACTCCATCACCTAATGAATTGTCTCTAATGAAAATATTACTCAGCTCTGGTCAATTCCGCCTTTGGCTGCTTAACATGTCTGGGAATGTAAAACGGTGAGACGCGAATACATGGTATACTATTCAGAAATGAAGGTGAAACAACCACACAGCCTGTAGAAATAAAGATGCAACTTTAACCCTTGTATGTCGAAATGGGGTCCAACTGACCCCACACACGTAAAACTTGTATCATTTTCCATATTCCTCTACGTTTGCCTCAGTCCTCGCACGCACAAGGGTTAAAAGAGGGAGTGTTCTGTTTTCTCCTGGCACATATTGCCATTTTAAAGCACAATCAAGTAACTATTTTACCTTCGGTTCTTATAAGACAGCTGAATATATCAAAAGTGACCCTGATGGTCACAAACTGTGTGCCATATGATGGGTGGGAACAGTTTCCTATTTCTATAGCAATGACCATCAGGGCGGCTTGGACACTTGACGTGGATGTGGCAGCCATCGATTGCACCCACGGCCTTTACAAAGACTCTTTGTTGTGCCAACCATGTGAAGCTGCATCCAGGTCCTCTGGGGGTTTTAGGGAGGTGGATGACCTGGTGGTGAATGGCTACCACCTCTTCTGTGACCCTGTGGACAATGTCGTGGACAGTGGAACAAGGCATCCCAAATACTCTGGGGAACACTCTGTAGGATGTGCCGCTCATCAACCACAGAAGAAAAACCAAGGTGTCAGTTGTAGCACCCTGTCCACATTGTCGATCTTAGCTCAGCAGATTTAACAGCACTGCCAACTTCCCTGTTCAGGCAAAAATCGATCTTGGTGTCCTCATGCTTAAAAAATGGTCCAGGACAGGAACACTGAGATTATCCTGCAGTACAGGGATCTGGTCTAAGGAGAGGAAGGAGAAGAACAATACAGTTTTTATTTATAAGGAATTCCTTGTAATTGTAAGTGATTTTTTGAGGAAATATATCAAATTTAAAAGCTGTTAAGTTTAACTGACTTAATTTAAAATGTACATAATATAAAGTATAGAAGTAAGCTTATTGTATTACAACTTTAAATGCTAACAGTAAACCACTGGTTATTTTATTAGCCATATAGTAACTATTGTACAGGCTGTGATTGCAGAAAAACTCAACTTATTTTACCTAAACATTGTCTCAGCCTTATATATATATATATATATATATATATATATATATATATATATATCTCATGGTTGCTAGGTGACATAAGTTACGCCGAGGTGGTGGCAGGGACAGATTGTGAAGGCTAGACCTGTCCAAATTCACAGTTTCTCTTTTCCGGCCATCGTGTTTTCGCGGACCGGATAAATCTACCCATCTTACGTAGACCGGATCCTTCTAAAGCTGTGGACTCTTAATTCAGACACACTGATATTTACATATTTACTCTCCATCCTTGTGGGTGTTCTTGCTACAGTGATGTGTGCAGTACACCAGCCACAGCTTTTGATGGATGAACACATGACAGTTTTGGTGCATGCATCGGATTGTCAGTCAAGCTTTAATGTGACAGCGATGATTGACAACACAGTTTAATTACATGGACAGCTCACAAGCCCTAAGCACATTATAGAATTAGGATGAAGATGTTTAAATAGGACTGCCGCTAACACAGCACTCGGTGAGAGTACAGCTTAATCAGCTGTATAGCACCATTGAATAAGAAAGCTTGAATACAAACGTACATCAAAATATCAAGACAATCCAATCAATGTCAGTCCCTCCAATGACGCCAAAAGTACAGTCTAATAGTCTCAAACCATCATTTACTCACTCATAAGTTTATCAGAATCTAGAATTCAACCCTTTAAATGTAATATTTGAATAAATAAAAATATATACATATTGCGATTTACTAAAAAATAATTAACTATTTAAAACTTAGCACTATTATAAAAACACCAAAGTCGCCATGAACAGAAATCCGTCTACACTCTCTTAACCTATGTCCTCACCCAGAACCTTTACATGGTTTCCAGACCCGGCAGGGAAGCATTTTCCTAAACACCTAGAAGAGAACACACAAAGCAACTTCTTTACACTAACACTTTAACCTCTAGACTTTACACACAAACATTTGCTCACCAAATGGTGAAATAGCTGTGGCCAAGTGAAGCTTCCTGAAGCACTGAAGGTAGTGTCATAGAAAAGGTTCATACCTCTAAGCTTTTTGACATGGCTCTCTTTAGTGACCTCTGGTGGCCAAACAAATGAAGAGCAGGAGGAAAGTGCAAAGTAAAACGAGCTGCTTCGTTGTGACTGCCCACTCTACTGAACCTACACTGTTAATTTAATTATCGTGGGACATTTGTATATAATATTGACATATTGCACTGGACAAAAAGTGGGATTTTTGACCCTGTATTCTGACGCGAATGCAGCTCGTGAGCGGCAGTTATCGACAGCAATCGACAGTTGTCGGGGCAGCGCATTTTCGTCGGCCGCAGTCGAATGCTGTCGAATGCGGAATCCTACAAGGGGGGAGGAGGGGTGGGGAGGTGCGAGGAAAGTGCGGGGGAGCGGGCTGGCGGGAGGTGTTAACAGCTCTTTAACGACTCTTCTTAACATGTGAATAGCAACAGGAGACCCATGTGAATTGTCAGTCATTGGATGAAAAAACAATGACATCACAATTCATTACTTACATGTGATTGGTTGGTAGATATCTCCCTATTGGACACACACTAGACCTTTATAATTACAGGCCTGGTTAAGCCCCTCCCTAATAAATTAATTATAAAAATAACCCAGAAATAAAAATACACCAAGCACAAGGCATAAGTTTATATTTTTAAGTTTTGTTGAAAAAGAAATATGTACATAGATGCATATAAAACATCTACAAATAAAGAAACCACACATATATAAAATAAAAAACATATTTATAAATAAAAAAAAAAACATATTTCAGTTAAAAAAAAAAGATTACACCACAAAATGCTTGTCTACTTCTGGGCCGTGTGGTGGTGGCTTTCTTTCTGAGCATGATCCAACATACAAACGCTTATGACGCAACATGCTGTATTTAGGGTTAGCTTCAAGTCTCTCTTGTAGTTTGGAGCAGAGGTTGCTGAGCTCCTGGCTGCGGAAACTTGGTGGCCTCACAATCCAGTCCGATACACCCTCGAAGACGCCATCCTCTTCATCAAAAATGAGGTCAATGGTGACACCTTTCCAAAAGGAAATCTCCTCTGCTGCCAGGACTCTCTCCCTCACCTCCAGCAGCTGTTGACACAGAACAGACATTAAGTCATAAAGAATCTTTATGAAAACAATATTAAATTTTGTTGAAACTATACTGACATTTTTAGAGTCTTGGTTTAGAAACACCAAATATGGGGAGGTGTAATCCATTTGTCATGTCGAGAAAAGTCGAGATCATCCCACTTCCCCATGCTGGAGATTTAGTTTAATAATAACAATGAATAAAGTTATCTTTAAAACTGATTACACAGGTGACATCAAGACCCAACAGTATAGTCAGACGGTAATAAAATTAATCTGGTTGTGTGTGTTGTTATAGTGTCCTGCAAACTTTGCTTTAATTCTACTTTTTTCTATTTAATCAAAAAAAAAATCATAATCAGGCAGAAAGAGAGTCATGGAACAGGAAAAGCAGGTTTCCTGGAAAAAGAGGAAGTTTCCAGCCTGCAGTGATTAAAAATAGTTCAGACTGCTCATTTTGAGCATTAAAGGTTTAAAGGATAAAATCTAAACATTTTGAGGAATTGGATAAAACCCAGAGTAAAATACTTGAATTAATAATGATAACTTATAATTAAACCAATAATTAATATTGGTTTAACCAGTGGTTGATGTTGGGTTGATTATAAGAATATTTACACTTACTCTTATACTTATGGAAGTACTTAAAGGTGAAAGAAGTAACTGTAACATGGTATCAAATAATTAGAATAATGGATTATTCTTGGTTTCTTTTCAGAAATGTCTGTAATAACTCACATCATGATTATAATAAGAGTAACTAATAAGTAATGATTATTATAAAATTATAAATGAATGCTAAATCAGAGAAACTAAAAGGTTATAAATGTGATTTTGACATTGAACTTGAAATGTGGTAAAGTGTGTAACTGTAAC
>NW_006800418.1:218236-220952 GCF_000485575.1 Poecilia formosa
AGACGGAGCGCTGGTCAGTAGTCAGTCTGCTAGAGTTGGGAGGAGTTCAGGGCGTGGCTGAATACTGAGAATTAACAGTCATTAAAAACTATGGCTACGTGGTAAAGTATCAACTCCTGAATATCATGTGAATAAACATGATATTTAACAAAACATTGATAAAAGTACTTAAGTGACTTTTGTCATTAACTATTGAGGCTACATTAAAATTGTACACCATCTTGTCCCAAGATTTTACAGCTTCTAAAGAAAATTTAATGTTACTTTTTTCTTTTCACTGCCGATTGCATTCATACACACATATATACAAACATGCATGCAAAACTGATGCATTTATTGGCGCCAGAGTTGTGTAGGCAACAAATTACTTGTGATAAATGATCACACCAATTTGTATACAAATACATGATAAGCAGTGAAGGGAGAAAAATAGCATTCAATTTATTAGAAGCTAACATTTCCATCTAGATGCCGAGACAGATTTGCAGACAGTCACTTTGAGATTCTTCAGTTTTATACATTTATTACTTTTTTTAAAGTAATTATCTCTTTTTTGTGTGTGTTGAATATTTCTTAATCTGGGACCCGAGTACAAATTTGATACAAACCCAAGCTCGTATGGCAATTAAAAAATCCTTCAATCCTATACAAATACAGCAGACCTACAATACAAGTCTTACCCGTTTCCTTCTTGACCGACACCGGGTTGAATCTTTAATGGCTGTCGCCTTCTCTGCAAGGTTTGGTTGGCTGTACCGGAAGTTGCGGAGGACGGTCTCATAGTATGTTTTACATGAAGCTGGAAAACATTTTTGTACAGGAAAAATAAAGAACATAAACAGTACATATGTAAACATTATTCAAGCACAAAAGATAAACAGCACGAGACACTTACACATAATTGCGTCACTGTCCATCCCTCGGAAACTTGGACTTGCCTGAAGAGCTGCAGCCAATTCTGATGCGACTTTGGAGTAGTAAGGCGAACGCAGTCTGTGGAAATAAGCGTTCACATAAATAACAGTAAAAACATTTTACGTTAATCTTTCTTCCACACATTGGACATTACATGCTTTGTTTTGGATTCTTACCCTTGCAGAGGATCGTGTCGGGTTTTATTCGAGTCAGCGTTGTGTAGACGGCGAACTGCCTCCTACAAATAAGAAAGCAAATAAAAATAAGAAACTTAAAGTCTGTCGACTTACCACGACTTTTGGTGTTTTATCTTAGAAACACGAAGTCTTACCGCAGCTTTGGGATTGCACTGCTGTCGTTTTCTTTTGAGTATTTCTGCATATGAGGCTGTCTGTTGGATTCCATGGCATCAAATCTAGACGCCATATTGTCCCTCATGTCGGCTAGCTCTTTCCGTATATCTGAATAAACTTCAGTGATCTGACGAGACAAGCCACTCACTGCAGCTAGTAGCGTCTTCTCATCTGGAACAGTAGTGGAAGAAGCTGGCCGGTGGAGAGACCCATTTTCCAGAGTTGCTTTAGGTGTATTGAAATTGAGACGACGTCCAGCCATTATTAAACCTGTGATGGAGTTTGAAACGTGGTATACGGAAGAGAACGTGGATGGTTATAACAAGCGATATCTCGAGACGTTCATCTTGAACGCATGTGATATGTATTATCCAATCATAGGTAATCAGTGATCTCACGAGGCCTTCAACATGACTGCACGTGATCTGTGTTATCCAATCATGAAGTTGGCACACACGTTTTGCCTCGGTCGCCATCTTGCTCGACCACGAATTGAACCTATATATATCATACACAAGGACATACACATGTATTTACATGTATATTTTTTTGCTCTTGTCAAAACAGTAATCATGCGGTAAGGAAAATATGGAATTCAGAAAGACTCAAAAAGTTTGTTTAGCTACAGAAGAGCAGTTAGTCAAAAATAACTTGCAAACTAGATGTTTGTCTATTTCACCAGTTGCTTTTATTACCTCCTGTACATCCATTACATGTAGGTGCTTTTAAGTAACTGTTTTAAGGATGTGTTAACACAAACGACTGTTTGTCATATGTGTTATACGACTGTTTGTCGTATGTGTTATACTTGCTTAATGCATCACTATTTTGGGGTGTACATGAGCAAATGAACATGTTTAACTGTTATGAATTTAGATAGACTATTGTTTTTGGATTTTGTAAGTGAACATATAGAATGTAGGGTTGTTTTGTAATACTTTGCTCTGCTTCAGGTGTTTCAGTTGAAACAGAAGATCACCAAAGCATTCATCTTTTCCTTGACTCCAGTGATTCAGATTCGGAGCAAGAGGATGAAGCAAACATGACCTGTATTCCGGTGAGTTGAACTTAAAAGTGAAAAATTTCAAACATGATTTACAGAGCTCAATGCTGGATGGATGCCAAAATTCCTTGCAGAACAGATCTATCTGAATGTTCATTCTGAATTGGTGAAAAACTGTTCCAGGACAGTCTATTCAGTAATAAACTACTGTATTTATTTCATTAAAACTAGCCCATTATATGCAGGTAATGTTAGCTAAAAGATGACTAGCTAATATCAATACAGAACCTTAAGCTTAACAAGTACCTTGTAGGCTACCGATGTTGGTGTCTATTTTCAGCTACGTACATTCATTTTGCCCCCAAAAAAGTCGATATCCCGGTCACACACGTCGTTTCAACCAGACAGCCATTTGTAATCCATAGGGGGGGGGGGCGCAGAAAAT
>NW_006800418.1:222891-225971 GCF_000485575.1 Poecilia formosa
CATGAGCACACTCACACAAGTCCTAACGCTCTCTCTTTGGGTGTGTTCGGTCACACTAAGCGTACATTTGTGAAGGACATGTTGCCGTTTTCTTGAATACAGGCTGGATCGTATTTGTTATTTATTTATTTATGAGCCAAGCGCCTGTGTGTGTGCATGTCAGAAAGCAGAGCAGCTTGAGCGGCTCATCCCCTCGGCTTGGCTGCGTCAGTCGTAGAAACTCGGCGCAACAATGCAGGACAGTTGGCAACCAGAATGTAAAAAACCTGCTCCATGGAAAGGCTCTCCAACGCAGAAAACTATCAATTACCATGCCGAGTGGTTTCAAAGACGGGCTTAAAATACTCAAGCAGAAATCCATCTTGTGGATGTAATTGTATTACTAATAAAGTGTTGATTCTTCACATTGTGGATAATATCTCAAATATGTAACTGTTCCTTCAGCTTGATGTCAAAAACAATTAATGGAAAGGATGTTACGGACTGCTACTTCCAGTGAAGCTACGCTGCTGTACAGGTTTATACACACTACTGTCAGGTAGTGTGTATAAACTACCTGTTTATACACACTATAAACAGGTAACACCAAACACCAATGTTTGGTGTTGACACCAAACATTTAATCCAGTTTGGTGTCACAAACTGGATTAAATGTGGTCTCTTCACCACTAAAAAACTGCATCTAATCTGAATTCATTCACCTTTCCCAAGTCCTTATAGACCTGATTGTCTAACACTGCTTTCTTATCTGTTGCACAATGTAAATAAGAAAAATAAATAAATAAAAACTACACTATAATCACCATTTAATGCTTTTCAGCACTACACCTTTACTGTTGCACCAAAAAAATTTCTGGGGTGCTGTCGTCTTCACCACAGCTTTGGTTTACTGGGAAAATTCTAAACACATTGATACCAGGAATTTTCCCCACTGCAAGATAGATGGATGGATGGATGGATGGATGATGGATGGATGGATGGATGGATGGATTTAGGCTCGTGTGACTATGAAAATATTAATTAAACACCTGTTAGTTTATTACTTAGGAACCCACAACAAGAATCAAACATGGAGAATCAACATTTAATTTTATATTTTACAAATCTAAAACAAAATTATAAAGTACTTTGTACTTAGCAACCCAGATCAACTGAAACCAGCATTTAGTTTTATACCTCTCGAATCCAGAACAAACTTAAGATCCAGAGAAACTCCTGTTAGTTTATAAATTATGGCCTACTTATTCTTATTAAACATGGGGAACCAATATTTAGTTTTGTACTTTATCTTTTTGTCTTTCTTTTGGTTTTGTTGTTTTATTTGTATTTCCTTCTAACTCATGTAAAGCACTCTGAAGTGTCTTGTTGCTGAAAATGTGCTATATAAATAAAATGATCTTACCTTATGTACCTATCTAGTGCAAGGGCTATTGGGTGGAACCACCATCCCTTAGTGTGTTTTCACTCTGTTTAGTCCAGTAGATTTGGTTCTATTGGAGACAAAAATTCCAACATTTGTTACATTTTCACCTGGTGCGGTTCACTTTCACACTGCACTGTTAAATGAACCAAACCCTTTAAAACCCCCTCTCTCCCCTATCAACTGGTAGTTGTTCTGGTCTTATTGTCTGTTCTATTAACTGTAAACACATCGTAAGTGTTAAAGTTGCATTTACCCACAATGCCCTGTGCTGTAGTCCACTTCCTCCTTTTGGAGCGGTCTCCGGTTCACGTGCATTCGAACCTCACCAGGGTTCACTTCAATCCAACCAAGGCTGAGGTTTGCAGGCGGACCAGAGTTCGCTTTCTTGGTTATTATTTATGAATAGTCGATGTTCCCGACCCGCTGCACGAAGCAGAGCGCAGACCGAGCTATTGCTGCACGTAAAGCCAGCAGACCTTAACTACAATTTTTTTTTTCTTCCTGGGAACAGCCATTTTCCTTGTTTGGTAAAATGGTGTCAAAAACAAATATTTTAAGATGTCTAACGTACAAGGAGAATCATAAACACAGAATGTTAACTCATATCTTAAACCTCTTTCTATGTTTTTGAGTTAAAGTATTGAAGCTCTCTTTATGTTCATTCTTCATTGGACAATTGGAGACTTCTGTTTCTCTTATGCTCATTACTATCAGCTTAACATACAATTTAACTTTTTTTTTTTTTTCTTTTTACCTGTTCAACTGATTTCCTGTAACCTTCTGGTTTGAAGTACTTTCACTCCCTGCTCTCTTTTCCTGGCAGTAATCCAGGTATAAACCAACCTACCACTCACACACACAACTGCACACACACGCACTCAAAGTCATGCCAGGAAGCCTAATACGCTTAGGGACTTCAGCCTGTTTCTTAAACCATGTAATCAGGAAATTGATTCAGCCATATTTAATCACTTAGTCATAAATGTATTCCTAAGGAAGTGAGAGGATATGAGCTCTTATGTTTATGTGCTTCTTAAAGATAGTTTCATAGGGGCTTCGATTACAAACTGTAGTTTTTTAGGGTCAGAAGGCAAAGAAAGTAGAAAAGTACAAAGCAAACAGAAGACACTCCTGAACAAGAAGAACTCAGTGCCCAGTCGTCATGCTCATATTTTACTTCAAAGGGTTGTGATTATTAGTAAATAACCAATAAATATGGTGAAATGATGTCAAAGTTCATTATGAACTGTGGATGCTGAAAAACCAGGTTTATTTAAGATGGATTAGGAGATAAGGCCAAATAAGCTTTCAACTAATTCAGATCAGTTATATGCTGTGGATAATTCAAACAGCAACACAAAATACGTAAGAATAAAATGTGAAACAATTCATAGTAATATCACAGTCGAGCATCTTAAAGTTGCTGGTTTGCATTGAAGAGTCTTGGAAATAAGGCCAAATTAGAACTAAATTAAAAAATATTAGTTTAAGATTTAATTAGGAACAACTATTTGTATCTGTTTTATTTCTACTGAACTGCTAACAATGGTGCTAAAATTACTGTGATGGACCGAGCAGTTAAGGAACAGCCAGGCACCCGTTTAAAGTCAAAAGTAGTTGTTTTTTATTTAACCCAAAACAAAACTTGGGTAAATAA
>NW_006800418.1:228012-228785 GCF_000485575.1 Poecilia formosa
ACGCTGCAAACGTAGCCGCTCCCAAGTAGGCCGGACTTGTCGCTTCAACGCCTGAATAACACGTCATGTTTCCTCTAATTATAGATGATGAGCCGTCCGTTAACGACTTACTGTGTAAACGTTCTTATTCACGTGTGATTTTAATCTCATTTCTTATTTAATGGAAACGCCATAACTGTGAAATTGTATTTCTCTGACATCAGTAGAATATTCACAAATATTTGCACACATTTGCAATGGAAATGCAGCATGTCTTCATTTTCCATCTTCCCTCAGTTTGCCTGTGTCTCTTCTCTCAGCTGCACCCCGTTAGTAACCACCCACATGCCTCTGCTCTACTATGAATCCTTTAAGCTCCTGGATTTTCAGTGTTTCCTTTACTCTCCTGTCTTAAAATATTCATTCTGTCTCTGTGTTTGGGACCTCATGGCATTAATAAGTCTAATTTATTGCTAAAAACAATACGATGGACATTATTGATGCCAGTTTAATTCTTTGACTCGTTTCACCAAACATTTCTTTTCGGATAAGTGACTCCTGCTGAGAGCCGAGTTTTATGAAGAAATATGCAATTTACTTTTCTTTCCGCTTTGTTGACCAAACAGCCTTGAGAGAGAAAACAAACAAACAAAAAACTTAAATTAAAACTTTGTGTACAACAAAAACCATTACAATATGCATATTTTTTATGATTTGTTTGATTGGAGTAAATCTCCCTTTAAAAAAAAAAAAAAAAAAAAAAAAACAATCTTTGCAACACTAATCTCTCCGTA
>NW_006800418.1:229340-232127 GCF_000485575.1 Poecilia formosa
GGTTCTATTGGAGACAAAAATTCCAACATTTGTTACATTTTCACCTGGTGCGGTTCACTTTCACACTGCACTGTTAAATGAACCAAACCCTTTAAAACCCCCTCTCTCCCCTATCAACTGGTAGTTGTTCTGGTCTTATTGTCTGTTCTATTAACTGTAAACACATCGTAAGTGTTAAAGTTGCATTTACCCACAATGCCCTGTGCTGTAGTCCACTTCCTCCTTTTGGAGCGGTCTCCGGTTCACGTGCGTTCGAACCTCACCAGGGTTCACTTCAACCCAACCGAGGCTGAGGTTTGCAGGCGGACCAGAGTTCGCTTTCTTGGTTATTATTTATGAATAGTCGATGTTCCCGACCCGCTGCACGAAGCAGAGCGCAGACCGGGCTACTGCTGCACGTAAAGCCAGCAGACCTTAACTACAATTTTTTTTTTCTTCCTGGGAACAGCCATTTTCCTTGTTTGGTAAAATGGTGTCAAAAACAAATATTTTAAGATGTCTAACGTACAAGGAGAATCATAAACACAGAATGTTAACTCATATCTTAAACCTCTTTCTATGTTTTTGAGTTAAAGTATTGAAGCTCTCTTTATGTTCATTCTTCATTGGACAATTGGAGACTTCTGTTTCTCTTATGCTCATTACTATCAGCTTAACATACAATTTAACTTTTTTTTTTTTTTCTTTTTACCTGTTCAACTGATTTCCTGTAACCTTCTGGTTTGAAGTACTTTCACTCCCTGCTCTCTTTTCGTGGCAGTAATCCAGGTATAAACCAACCTACCACTCACACACACAACTGCACACACACGCACTCAAAGTCATGCCAGGAAGCCTAATACGCTTAGGGACTTCAGCCTGTTTCTTAAACCATGTAATCAGGAAATTGATTCAGCCATATTTAATCACTTAGTCATAAATGTATTCCTAAGGAAGTGAGAGGATATGAGCTCTTATGTTTATGTGCTTCTTAAAGATAGTTTCATAGGGGCTTCGATTACAAACTGTAGTTTTTTAGGGTCAGAAGGCAAAGAAAGTAGAAAAGTACAAAGCAAACAGAAGACACTCCTGAACAAGAAGAACTCAGTGCCCAGTCGTCATGCTCATATTTTACTTCAAAGGATTGTGATTATTAATAAATAACCAATAAATATGGTGAAATGATGTCAAAGTTCATTATGAACTGTGGATGCTGAAAAACCAGGTTTATTGAAGATGGATTAGGAAATAAGGCCAAATAAGCTTTCAACTAATTCAGATCAGTTATATGCTGTGGATAATTCAAACAGCAACACAAAATACGTAAGAATAAAATGTGAAACAATTCATAGTAATATCACAGTCGAGCATCTTAAAGATGCTGGTTTGCATTGAAGAGTCTTGGAAATAAGGCCAAATTAGAACTAAATTAAAAAATATTAGTTTAAGATTTAATTAGGAACAACTATTTGTATCTGTTTTATTTCTACTGAACTGCTAACAATGGTGCTAAAATTACTGTGATGGACCGAGCAGTTAAGGAACAGCCAGGCACCCGTTTAAAGTCAAAAATAGTTGTTTTTTATTTAACCCAAAACAAAACTTAGGTAAATAATAGAAAAAATGACAAAAACTGGGCCCATAAAAGAGGTCAAAGTAACAGACATCAACTCAGACTAACTCAAACAAACAGACCTCCCTAACAAAGAAAAAGAGAAACTTAAATACTGGCTGATCAGGCCAGATACAACACACCAAGGGGAAAATACACAAAAACCTTACTGTAACTAACATAGAAAAATCCCATCCCCCCCCTCTGGATGATGAGTAGTGGTAGGAACCAATTTGCAGTCTCAGCTGGCTTGCTCCACCCCTTCTGCACCTCTCTGCTCTCCTAAAGGATTGGAGCAGCCAGCACTGAGGAAACTCAAAAACAAACAATGGTTAAATCAAGCAAAACACAACAATGCAAACTAAAATGTGCGCAGTTATTCTAGAATACAATGTGATGTGTTGCCTTCTAAACAAAACCAATTAGTCTGTAAATTAAATCCTAGACGTAAAGAAACTGAAATATAAGTGGGGTGAACCTGTTTGTAGTGAAAGTGAATGTGAATCTGTTGCATGTGGTGAAAATGAATGTTACCACATGTGTGTGGCTGTAACTGCAGCCATCACAATTACCCCGGCGTAAACATAGAATTAAGGAAATTGAAATTATACAAATAGATTTACCAATTCAAATATTTTTTTGGGAAACAAAGAAAATAAATTTTTTCAATAAGCATTTTTGCGCAAAGATTATAATTTTTTTTTGGTTGAATTGAAATATACTGAACAAAAATATAAACGTCCCACATCAAATATTTTTATAGATGTATCTATCAATCTATATACCTCTATAGAGGTATACCTCTATACCTCTATTAATATATATATATATATATAATATAGACAGGGCATTTATTTTTAAGTATTTTTGAATTGGATTGATACATAGTTCAGCATATTTAAATATTCTTAGTGAGGAAAACAGAATAGGAATATAATGGCCCATCTGAACAGCTCAGGTTGTTTGAGAGGCAGGAGGCAGCAGAACCAGTGTCAGCAAAGTGACCCATTTCTCTAGAGAATATGTCAGTAACGCGTTACTGACATCACTGCTGGTGAACATTTCTTTGTTGAAAATTTTCCATGATTGGATTATTCCTCTTCTGAACCTCCATTAAGTGTTATATGTTTGGTCACAAGGGAGTCAACCCACTACTATCTTTCTGATTCTGTTTCAACACATTAGCTGACAAAATC
>NW_006800418.1:233724-239867 GCF_000485575.1 Poecilia formosa
ATAGGTGTGTGTGTGTGTGCGTGTGTGTGTGTGTGTGTGTGTGTGTGGTCTGTGCGGCTGTGAATCAGTGGTCCGTGGAGTCTCATTAATAGCTTCATTAAGGCCAGGGAGATCTCATTTGGACTGAGTGAATTATTCAGCCTGTGAGTCAGACAGACACCTGCAGACGCCACCGGAGAAAGACGGCTGTGGAAGAGAAGAGAGGCAGAAGAGAGGCATGCAAAGATGGAGGACGGCAGCGAGTAATTAACATGTCAGAGTTCCCAACTGTACGCTGTATGCGTAGCTTGTTCCTGTTCAAATGTTCATATTGTCAGGTTAAGTCTATGGTTTCTAAAAAGTTAAATACTGGAGCTTTAAACAAGCATATAAAAGTGAACTGTTTGGTAAAACTGGTTTAAAACGAGATGATTCTGGCTCTTACACTTTGTTTTGGGCCGAAAGTACCAAGCCTTGCCATGCACACATTATAATCAGAAGAAATCATCCAATTTGAATAAAATACTGTAAAGGTTTCCAGGCAACTTTACTATTGCAATCACCATTAAGATGACAAACATGGAGAGAACATTTCACACTGCTTTTTGGAAAGCGTGTATATTAGAAGCAGACCCATTTAGGACTACACGTCTTCCCTCACTTTAAACTTCATGCTTTGACTTTGCTTTATATTTAAGGATGTTGGCTGAAGGTCCACACTGCAATACTTCAAACCATCACACTGAGGGCTTTACTTGTTTGGTGAACAAACGGGAGACGGAGGAAAGACAACAGAGAGGCCGCCGCTCTGAACTCCTCTCTGCATTTGTCCCACAGGTCAGTAACTGAAAGAACAACACAGATGTGTTAAACTGACATGACTGAAGATTTTGTCAGCTAATGTGTTGAAACAGAATCAGAAACATAGTGGTGGGTTGACTCCCTTGTGACCAAATTTATATGACACTGAATGTAGTTTCAGAAGAGGAATAATCCAATGATGGAAAATTTTCAACAAAGAAATGTTCACCAGACAACATGAATTTTCTTCCATAGACATCTCAATATCTATGCTTAAACCTAATAGAAAACCTGAAGGGTGAGCTGAAGATAGCAGTGCATGAGAGACCACCCAGGACCTTTGCTTGTTTTCCCACCTGATAGTCTGGTTGACTTGGTTCCACTGGGGACCATAGTTGTTACATTTTCAGCTGCTGCAGTTCACGTTCACACTGCACAAACCAAACCCTCTCAAAAACCTGTTCCCCCTCCTCGCCTGTGGTGGCAGTGTACCAAGATCCACTGAATTATGAAACAACACAAAAACCCCTGAAGAAGACACTGAACCTAACTTCCTTATTCATTGGGTTTAAAAAGTGGAGTGGTGTCAGATTTTAGAGATTGTAGGATTTCTCTTTAGTCTTTGGCAAAGATCCCAAGCCATTTGTTCTGTCCTTTTGATTTGGTTGAATTTACCCCGAATGCCTTGCGTTGTAGTGCACTTTCTGCTTTTGAAGCATTCTTTGATTGTGCATTCCCACCTCTCCCAAATGAATCAGAGCTCCTTTAATTCAATTAAACCAGATTACACCAAACATGGAGAAGCAGCATTCAGCTTTTATGCACCACAAATCTGGAACAAACTCTCCAGAAAACTGATGAAACACTGAGTTACTTTAAATAAAGGCTAAAAAACCCACCTGTTTAAATCTGCTTTTGATTGTTAGTAACTGGAACATATGATCAACATATTTGATGTGCATTTCATTGATAACTTTCATAATAATTGGTTACTGTCATGTTGCTTTGTTGCTCAAATCTGCCATACAAATAAACTTGACTAAACAGGGCTGGTCTGAAAGACACCAGAAACAAAAGACATGAAGTCCTGCTTTCAGACTGTAAATGTTTTGCTCCTGAATTATGGCAGAAAAATTCCCCCATAAATACACTCTTAGTCTGCGTTCACACTGCAGCCTGAAGTGACCCAATTCTGATTTTTTTTGACGTAATGCGGCCTGTATCCGATCTTTTCATGGCAGTCTGAACAACACAGGTTGAATTTTTTTCGAATGCGACCCAAGCCACTTGGATTCAAATGTAACCTAATGTCCAGGTCGCATTGATCTGACCTGAACGTCATTGATACTCGACAAAGGTCACTATTCTATGTCCTGATACTCGCAAACAGGAAGAAAAACAACAACCATGGAGAATATAATGAGGATTATTGTCTGCTCCGGTCAGACAACAACTTCAAATGTGTAAGCTATGCTCCACTGTTAGCATCTATGTTTACTTCTGCATACACTGAGCACCACTTCTTCTTTATGGCAGTTGGCAGAACACTGAGTACGCTGACATTGCGCCCTTTACTGCGCATGCGGGACACTTTCAGAACTTTTGTCCATTCACACTGCAGAACACATACAGGTCGCATATATTTGGAAGTGTGAACGGCCACGGCAAAAAAAAAAAAATCCGATTTGACAAAAAAATCGGAATTGGGTCAATTCAGGCTGCAGTGTGAACGCAGCCTTATTGTAGTCAGATCAGGTACTTGATAAAATTTCCAGCATAAAATAATGCTACCAGTATCTATTTACTTTTGGGCTTTTGGACATGTAAGGGTTTCAATGAGGATAACTGTAAACAAACCAGCAAACACTTTCCAAGTTTTTTTTTTACCTTTTCTTGTCCACTCTCACTTCAAACCCGTCTGCACTCAGTGACAAAAGCCATCATTCAACCTGATACTGAAACTTTTAACCTCAAACTGCTCTGAATTCAACAGAAACACAAATGTGTTTTTTCTCTGCCCTCTGCTCTCTCTCTCTCTTTCTCTTTCTCTCTCTCACACACATAAACACTTGCATAATCGTGTACAACCATATTAATGAAATGCACAACTCCCCTTCCTGCAGCGGACATTAGAAAAACCCACATGGAATGAGCTCACACATACGCGCAGCTACGTATGCGTGCCCAGACACACACACTTGCGGTGCAATCAGTATGACTAAACAGCCTGTGTGTAGCGGTGAAGGCTCAATCAATCATCCCTGAAGTTGGGAGCAGGTAGGGAGGCCCTAATAGCCTTTGTGGATCTCTTTGCACAGGTGTGTGTTGCATTGTGTGCCCTGTCTGTGTGTGTGCGCGTGTGCGCGCGTGTGTGTGTGTGTGTGTGTGTGAGTGTGTGTAGGGAGGTAGTTACCAGTGTATGCTAGTGACAAAGAGCAGGGAAGAAAGGATTACTCATAGCTTGGAACTGTAGAGGTGGAGGTGAGGGAGGCATGTTGGGGAAGAAAAAAAGTTATCCACTTACAACCTCCCTCCCTCTAAATTGACCCTATGGACTTTTTATTCCCTCTTTGCTTTTCGGTCATGTTCCAAAAGGTAAACAGAGCTACAGACTGAGTTAAAAGCTCATTGTGAAGACGAAGATGGTAGCTGTGTTTCCATCAGACGTGCACAAATCTTTGTTGTCAAAACACAAGTTCAATTGCGGTGTTTCTATTAAATAAGACATCATTTGTATTAAATAAGAAATAAAATCTCACGTGAATAAGCTAGTTCACGCGATAAGACATAAAAATTCATGGCAAGGTATGTAAACAGTTAATATCCATAATAATAGTAATAATAATCTTTGTCATTATTAAACCATTTAATAAAGTTACATGGATTATAACAAAATTGGTTAATATAATGAAATTATAATGAAATTACATGAGACAGATCTGTAATTCAGGCATTGGTGTAGCGCTGATCATCTATCAGCCAATCAGAGGAGACGTTGGTGTCTTATTCAGGCACTGGAGCGACAGGCCCCGCCTACTTGGGAGCAGCTACTTATGCGGCATTTTGAAAAAATTGAAATCTGCAATTTTACAGAAGAGTTGTGGATTCAACTCATTGGAACATTTTTCTGAACTGTGTGATGCTGTGAGGGCTCTGGTAGAGCCACCTGTATGTTGTCCAAAACAATCAAAAACAAACCATCATTGTCCTACCACTTCCTGTCGACTGTTTTGTCATTTCTGCCAGTAGTAATATCCGGTTGCTGATCACGTGACTCATGTGATATGAAAAACGGATTTCCATTGCAGTTTGGCAAAATATATCTATTTAGATACAGCTGAAAACGACCTCATCCTAATACAATTTTTTTTTATCGAAATATGTGTTTTTTTTTCCCTTTAAGCAAATGAATATTTCAGTTTGTGCATTTTTTTAATGGTTGATGAAAACATGGCTTTTGTGATCATTGATTTCGTCTTTGGTGGTAAATGACTGAATTATTCTGAACATCATCCATTTCCTGGCATCTTTTAGATACTTTAATTTCTGCTAATTTTTCTCTTTCAAACTTTTTTGATATTTTTTACTTTTAATATTTTTCAGGCTTGGACATGGAAATGAATAATGGCCCTTTTCTACTTGCTTTAATAAGCACCATGGCTTGCTTATTAAAGGTTTTCCACTAGAAATGGTTATGTCAGTGGTCTCAAACTTCAGTCCTCAATGTCCGGTCGCCTGCAGCTTTTAGACATCTCTCTGCTTCAGCACACCTGGCTCCAATATTAGCTCACTGGCAGAGCTCTGTAGAGTTTAACCACCTGCTAATGAGGCAGTTTAGACATTTAATTCCAGTGTGTAGAACAAGGGACACGTCGAAAAGTTGCAGGATACCAGTTCTTGAGGACTGCAGTTAGAGACCACTAGATTAAGTGGTACCAGTGGTACACTTTTTTAGAACCTACTTCTCTGGGGTTCCAACTGGGCTGAAAACGCAACGTCAGAAGACTGTCGGTCACTGATTGGCTAGAGGGGAGTTACTATTTGGTTCTCAAGAGTAACCCTCACACCCTCCTCTACCCTACTGCCTTCAACCTTGTCGAGGCTTTCAGGTTTCAATTGTTGTGTTGGTGTCATGTACAAATCCTGTTATAGTACTTTTCACTCTGGTGCTGCCCACTAGTCTGGTTACTCAATGGTAATGGAAAAGCACCCAATCTGTGAGGAGTTGAGCCAAGTTAAGTAACACTTCAAGGAAAAGGGGCAAAAAACAGTATCCTCAGGTCCAAACCTGAACATAGTTACTCAAGAAAATGTACAAATTAAAGTTACAAACTTATTTTCCTTCAAAACAACTAGGAATCTAAACTCCTCCCTGTGAATCAACCGCAGAAACACTCAGGACAAGGAACAGGAAGGGGCTGAAGGTCGAGAGAACGGAAACGGAAAGCATGGAAATTAATTTAATTCCCCGCTCGGTTACATTAATGTCTCTACAGTCATCTTTATTTCAGTTTATCATTATCTTTTTCCATTGCTGTTCCAGCTCTCTGGCACAGAGAAGGCAATTACATTTCATGTGGGTATAAATATACATTTCAAAGACCTTTTAGCGAGTGGGTTCAGATGAAGTAGGTTATTGAAGCACTCCTCTCCTGAAGAAGACGTGAGCAATTATGGCACTGGGAAGACTAAATATCTTCAAAGAGAACTTTTTTTTTTATTGAATATTTGTTGTCATGGCATACCTGTAGATTGCAGGAGAGAAGCTTCTCTACTGGTTGTCCCTGCTGTTCGCAAATATTGCCTTCCGTCTTCCACTGAGCAAGTTAATCATTGCTTTCCATGCAATTTTTAAAAAATTAATCTGAAGGTTAAATGCTACGCAAAGCCCTGCGCTGGAGCATAGCTGACACAGAATTGTCTCTTTAGTCTCCCAATCGGCTCGTTTTTATACGACAGCGTCAAAGGTTTGGCTGAGGAAGACAAAAGTGGGCAGAAGCAGCTGGTGTCCGGCGGAACAGCAGCCAGACACCAGTTGAGTAGTAATTGTGCACAGCTGGACGCTTGGTGCTGGGGAGAGCTGATTGTTTCGGGGCTAACAGCGGAGCGCCCAGAAATGTTGGGTAAACATCGTCTGTACCCTGGAGAGAGGTCCGCAGAGATGTGGCCTGGTGATACCATAACGGTGGAGAGCTGAGCCACAGGGTGGGAATTAGAGCTGCTGTGCTCAGATTAAACCGGAGAAGGTGGAAGCTGGCTTTTCTTTTTCTGAATAAGTTACCATGGCGGCGACTCTGTGGGTTAAATGTGAAGCAGAATTAAGCTTTTCGAGCAAATAAAAACGTTTTTGTGGACTTTTTTTT
>NW_006800418.1:241003-295845 GCF_000485575.1 Poecilia formosa
GAAAGAGAGACCACCCGCGGAGGGTGAGAAGGGAATTTTTATATATTCCATTGAAGGACATGTATGTTTTTGTAATAATGTAATGTAATGTCATTTCGATTAAACAGATGAACTTATATAAAGATTTAAAGTGTTATGTGAAATCAACTTTTTTGAGCTTTACATCTTATGATGTTATTCCTTCATCAAAAACATACCTACAGCGTCGCTTTGATTCTTTCATGCATGATTGAAAAAAAATCCTTTAATCTCCATGGCAACCATTCAACTTTGCAAAACACCTGGGTGGACCTAGCTCCACCTTTGAAGACGAAGCTCCTCCTCAAAGATGCAGTTCTCAAGCTTCTGCCTCACAGAGCAACCCTCTCCGCCCCTCCCCCACTCAACTCCGTCAGACTAACCAGCAGCAATTATCAAACACCTGGTGGAACTTATTATAGGAGCTACTTCTCAGTGCGAAGTTGGTAAAAACATTGTTGAAGAGCCTTGTTGTGATGACTTTCTGAAGACGGAGTTTCAAAAAGAGCAGGAGTTTTTAAGGCACCAAGTTACAAACTCAAAATTCTATTAAGTCCTGTTTGACATCATACTTATAACAACTAAAGTTAAAATATTTACTTAATTGTGCTATAAAATTATTATGTGGTTGGAAAATGCATAACACTGCCTCTGAGCCGTTTCTTTCAGAATGTGTTTGTTGAAGCTGGTCTGTAAAGCTGCAATCCCTCTCAGAACAGGGAGACTATGAGTTCTCAGTCAAGTGCAACTTTCACAAGAATGAATTACAACCAAATCTTTGTATTTAGGAAAACACATGAAAAATTAATACAATAAATACTTGAATTTTGTTCCCAAAAAACATACATCCATCCATACCTACTCTTTATTATCAATTTTAGGTAACATTTATTTTAATTTTACTTTTTACTTTCAATTGTGACCAACATTACAAAGCCTGTTTTAAGTTCCACTGGCTGATTGCTTCATTAGAACTTAACGAAAGAGCAAAAAAAAAAAAAAGGACATTTATTTGTTTACTTTTTTGTTAGCCTTCTGAAGAGACTCTGTAGTTGGTGTTTAAGTGTTGTCTATAATGTCTTCCAGTAACACCTCATTAACTAGTCATATTTTCAATTAACTTTTAACATATTTAAACACTAAACCACAGTGGTGGACTGCTGTAACACCCCGACTGAGTAAGTTCTCGGGGGAAGCTCTTTCCATGCCATGGCTCTTTGGATAGATCAGTCCGCCAGGACTATAAAAGAAAACTTGATTATTTGGAGAAGGCTGGGTGCTGGAGTTTGACCTTCCTCTGTAAAGCGATGGTCAGTCAGGAACTTGGAGCCTGGCAGCAAAGACAAAAAAAAGAAAAAAATCCTAGCATGTGCTAAATGGATATTGATAGAAAAGTCAACTGCTCTTTTGGAAAACTGTGTGAATGCAATGAATGGCTCTCTCCATTCATTGTTTGCATTATTTATGTTTGCCGGTTGGTTGGAAAAAATAAGACTGTTAAATTATATAACTTGTTTTTAGGTTTCAGTTACACGCAAAAAGAACAAACAAAAACAAAACCCCACAAGATTCCAGTTTATTTGGGGGTGCAGTGTTTTTTTGGACCAGTTTTTTCAGGAGGCATTGAGCAACTCTGAAGTAACAGATGGAACTCAGCCAATTACTTCTAGAGTTTAGAGGAAGTGCAGGCAAATTCAAAGTAATGTGTTTCACTTCTGATTTTATTGTTGCTCCGTGTTTGAGAAAATTACCACCCATGCAAAAGCCAGCCTCGATTCTGGACGTATTTAGCTGGTAAAAGGAAAGTGAGTGAATGAATTAAAATGAATAGCTGTGATGTCATGTCAGCAATTCAGATGTACAACTCTCGCTTAAAGAGGAAGATGAAAGGAATACGGCTATTGTCCGGATAGTGTTCGTGACACACATCTTTGTCAGCTCGGCTCAGCTGAATGTGAAGTGCCCCTCCATCACACCGACATATTATCAGAGAGATGGTTGTTGAAGGAGCAGCTGTCTTCAGAAAGGTTTCCTCCTAAAAGCTGACCTACTCTTGTTTGTGTTGAGCTGCACTCAAAGCTGCATGACAAATAACTGTTCTAGCTAGCAATGGTACCGCAGCACCTTCAATAGAAAGGAATCACCTTCACATGGTACAAAATGTGTCTGGGTTTGCGCACCTACTTGTTGGATCTTTCACTGATATATTTCATTGGGTTACTGTGGAGACGAGCTTTGAACCTCTTTCAATGAGTCTTTGTGCCTGTTTATAACCCTCGTAAGGAATAATTATTTCTTTAAATAAGGCTGTTTTCACATCTGATAGTCCAGTAGATTTGGTTCAATTGGAACCAGAGTTTGCTTTCACACTACATTGTGTCAAATGATCCAAAAACCTGTTCCCCTCCTGACCTGTGGTGGCGCTGTATGAAGAACCACTGAAGGAAACAATACAACAAATAACCGAAGAAGACACAGAGAGCAACTTCCTTCTTCACCAAAGAAGGAAGTTGTCACTCTATTTTTGTTAACAAAAATAGGTTTTTGCGGTTGTGTCACTTCCCTTTTGTCTTTAGCAAAGGACTACGACCCATCAGTCTCACAAGGGCTAGACTCGCGTGTCTGTTTTAGTTGTATTTTCCCAGAATGCACTGTACTGTAGTCCACTTCCTGCTTTTGAAGCAGTCTCCGGTCTTGTTGGCGTTCACATATGCATTCGAACGCTCCAGGGTTCACTTAAAACAAACCGAGACCTAGGTTTGTAGGCAGGCCAGAGTTCGCTTTTTTGGTCACTGTGCGTAGTCAGAGTTTGACACATTCGCACCTCCCCAAACAAACTGGACTTTTGAGACAAACTAACTTGCGTTCAGTTAAAGTGGACAAACGGGGATGGTGTGAACGCACCCTAAACGGAAGGACAGAACATCTTCTGTCTCGCCCCAGAAATTCTGTGAGCTTTTCACTTAAATCTGGTGGCCGGTGAGTCTTATTGACTGTCATTCTCAATGCAATATGAAAATCTCAAGCTGCATTGCTGGCAAAAGGCCGTCATACATTTGGATCTCTGAAGTGCGTTAAATCAATAGACCTGCATCAGTTGGAACCCTTAACAAACATTAGGCCTCTCAGAATCTGATCCATCAGTAATATCAACATTTCTACTGAAAGTATCCAAGGCTAAAGACCTAAAATCTTTTTATCTCACACCTAACAGGATAACTGAGCCTTGGCGTGTTGATCATAAGCCAGTTGTTTAGTAAAAAAAAAAAAATACAAGCACACCAATTCACTTCTGAAGCCACCAAAGTTCATTGAACAGTCACTTCATATCGTTTCTACTTTGATGTATAACAGTTCTGTCTTAGATATCTTTTTCTTTCCTGAATACATAAAATCATCCTGTAAAAACGCTGTACTTTATATTTATGTAGGTTCACTTTGTCTAACAATAAATTTGTTTGTCTGCTCACTTATCTTTTGTTTTCATTTTCTAGATCAAACACTTTTTCATAGTACTATTATCTTGCCATGCCACTATTCCAACAACCTGCTGATTGGCAAGCTGTGGTTAATAGAAACGTCATGCTGTGGTTTTGGAGCTATTAGGCTGCAAATAAAATGACTTTATTTAATTGATGGTGGAGGGTGTTAGCCCTCTGATTGGCTCTGGACCTCCATATTGAGGTTTTAGTCTCAGATGAAGGATGTACTGTTGGCTCTGCGTTGTACAACAGCCACGCTGGGATGATTTACTGCATAAAGGCCTCTCTTGCTTCAGTGCCAGCCACTAACAGCAGTGACAGAAACTACAGTCTGAAAATGAGTGGAAGCGCCACACTACTAATCACGAGTAAGTCTAATAACATCTAAATAATGGCTGAGAATCAAACAGGCCAAGGCCTGGCTGCATGTTACGCCGCTCTGCACAAACTGTGTCGTTTCAATTCACCAAATTGTTTTTCTGTTGAACTGAAAGCCAGTGTAATGCAGGAAATCAAATCTGATGCCAACTTCCTATTCTTCCCAAATATATGTGTCCATGTTGTCTGTATTCAAGCCAAAGTAATGGCCAATTTTTACTTTTATTTCTGCCTGTTTGTTGCGGAGCATTTCTGCGGTTTGTCAGACTACAGAGGAGAGCTGAAAAACGAAAAATATTGGCTTGTGCATCAACTTACCAAGCAAAGAACAAAAAAACTATGATTTTCTCCCGTGTGGTATGATATCCAGCACATCATTAAAATTTCTGACTTAGAGCAAATCAGATTTAATTCTGGCCGTGTTTTAAGACTGCCACACATTAAATATTACAGGCTGATGGGTGGTGGAAAGACACTTCCTCACCTCTTTTTTCAAGGTTTAAAAAGCCTTGAAACAAGTTCATTTTTTATTGGAAATTGTAATCTATTCCACTCTATGGCAGTAGCGGAATCTCACACTGGAAAATATAAGTAAAAGATTCAACATTTATTCATTTTATGCTTGGTATGATCCCTTCATTTTTAATCTGATGTCTTTGACCTGAATTTTCTAGTTCTCATCTTCTAGACAGTGAGATAACACTTCAGTAAACAGACTTCTTTTTCTTTTTTACTGATTTTGTTTTTTTGAAGACTGGCATCTGACACTTCCGTTCTCTAAAACTGAAAGCATTGCATTAGCTAGCTAGCATTGCAAGCTAGCCTGTTACATGCTTACTGCAAGCTAAACTAAAAACATTTACTTAACTAACTTGAATGTACAAATTATCATAAAATGATAATTATTATATTTGTCATAATCCATACTTACGGACAAATCTCGTCCAAATCAACAGAGCCTTAAGGCTAATAGGAGGTTAGCTTATGAACACTTCGGCATGGTGTTCGGCCATTTTGGATTTTTCTGCTTTCTGTTTTCTTGTCTCAAAACAACCACCAGAGGGAATGCTGGGGGCCATTCCCAAAAGCTATTAATTCACCTGTCCAGGGTGACCTCGCCTCTCGCCCGGAACGTTAGCTGGAGATAGGCACCAGCAACCCTCCCGACCCCACTAAGGGACAAGGGTATACAGATGGATGGATGGAACTTACTCTGTAACATTTGCCATGGTGGAGCATACAGAGAAAGGGTTTTTTGACCACTTATCTTTGCACAAAGCTAATCCCACAGATATTACAATGCAGGAGTTCCTAAACTTTTAAGACCACAGTCTCAAATTTAACATCGCAAGAAACTTGCAATGCCGACAGAGTGACATTAGATTGAGCACCAAACAATTTTCTCTCTTACTTGATAAATTTTGCACTATTGTTGTGCATTAGTTTCCTCCAAAATGTCATCTGAACAGAGCTATTTTGTTAAATGAGCTCTAAGGAACCTTGAGTGAAATTTATACAGATTGCTGCATTTGTCCACAGACAGCTGCTCTGTGCCCTCTGCTGACAGGGAAAACAAAGAGCCATTCGAAAGCAAAAGAACAGAATCTCTGCTATATAATTTTAATCTAACAGCTACCAATAAAAGGGTATCAATTTGCTATGGTAACAGTTATTTAAATTATGTTTGTTCATTGTTTGAGGAGGAGAATAGGAATGAATCTCTGTGTTGTAATTCTTTTGAGAACCAGCTGCAGCTCAACTTAGCAGATTTTAATTTTTTTTTTATACAACTCATCATTGTTTAGCATAAGTTAAGGTTTTCCACTTGCCTGTAGCAATCAAGAGAGACAGATGAGTACTTGGCTTCTGGCTACTGACTGGGAAGCTTTTGATTCAGCTATCACCAAGGGCATACTACTGTAATCACCTCTGCTCATATGGTGTTTGCTGCTATTGTAGAAGTGGTGATAGGAAGGCTCTCACTCAGACCAACACCAACCCATGGAAGGAACTGGCACAAAGCTTTCAGAGAAAATGCTGGAGAATGAAGTGGGAACCAAAGCTATGAGGAAATCAGTTCTATAGTTACAACAAAATGCCTTCGAAAAGCCTCTTGGAGTTTGTGAGTTATGGCTAGATGTTCTGTGTTCTATTAGACAAATTTTCCCAATCCAAACATACACATTTTATCTTTTAAGAGTGAAACTGACAGTTGGATATCTCTACAGTGGACCTATCAGTTCACCTTTAAGTCCTTGAACACTACCTTGCATTACCAAGGTAAATTGGTAAAGCAAAACTGCACAATAACATTAATGTTGCGATCAGACTGCTTCGCACGTCAAAAGTGCACCCTACTCTTCAAACTTATGCACTCTGGAGTCAGATCCTTAATAATAAAGGTCATGACACATGTCGGGAGGAGCATCTAGACTTTTTGTTTCTCCCAGACTCTTTGCACAATGGCAGGTGAAATATTGAGTCTCTTGGCTTTATCTACTAAAAGCAGGAGAATGTTGTCGTTGGACGCCTCTGCACCATGTTTGAATTCACCAGATAACTCAGAGGTGCTGTGAGTTTGAGTTTTACAAACTAGCTGCCTAGTGACATGGGTCGCTTTCAGCGCTATTCCTGTCTGACCCGAGCCCAGTTTGGCAAAATGCTGAACCGGATCGGTGCCTGCATCTCCTGACAGGACACCAACTACAGGCGCTATATCAGATAGTGGAGTCTTTCTGACTGGTTGACGCTCTACATCGAGCAGAAAAAGTTCAGATTTTCCAACTCCAGTGTTGGATAAACTTGATGACCATAGAATGCTCAAAATGTTTTAAATGCGAGACTTCTAGATGTGCCCAAGACGCTCAAATTATGTTCAATCTGAACGCAGCATCTCTAGATCATCTAGATCAAACATTTAGATGTTAGTGATGAAAAGTAAGACAAAATTGGAAGAAAAGAGGGTAAAGACCTGATTAATGTTAGCCTTCTATCAGGGCAACAACCCTAAAGGTTCCCACTAGTTTTTTTCAAAGCCAAACAGTCATTGCTAGGTCATGTGGTTTTGGGACATTCGTGTTCACACATGAATTTCATTCAGAAGCAGACCACCTGAGGGACACCCCTCTGCTTAAGTAGACGTTACTCCTTTACTGTCCAGGTTGACAGTCTGATTATTATAACAGCTATTTAGTGAAGAAAAGTAAAAATGCACATTATTACTCACTGTGTCAGATAGATGTAGTCATGTCTCCTGCAGATAAAAAAAGACAGTAGAAGTGGACTAGTTAAAGCAAATATCAACATTGCCGTTCAGGTGCATTTCTGCATGAAACATGGTAACAAACTTCTGAGCAATCACACAACAGTTTGTTCAGAGCTCTGACATGACTTTGATTGTACATCCTAACAATCCTGCCATGTTCATGGCAGATCGCCTTTTGCCTTTGGCATCAAGAGGTTCCTATGTGTTGTTTGACTAGGACTAGGTGACAAGCACCCTGTTTGAGTCCTTTTACATTTTCTTACTCTTTTTCTTTTTGCAAGTTGAGTTTCTACTTGCAGCCTAGTTATGATTTAAGTACTTACAATCTTTGAGAAAATATGCGCTTAATCCTAGGCCTTTAGTGCCTTTGCAGCTGGTTGAAGCAAAGCACAAATGACATTAGAAACATACCACCAGCATATTCAGTTGATTGAAACATGTTCATAATCCATATTGTGTGAGATATTGCCAATCGGGGAATTAATCAGAGCAATATCAAAAAATGAAGATGAAGTAACAACAGGGGTCAGAATGAACTTCCTCCCAGCATCCCAAAGCTGATAAAAATAATGACATAAGAAAAGAAATATTGGGAAATTACTAAATAGCATTTGGGAAAACCTGAAGATGATTAGACTGTGTGCTCCACAGATCATACAAATGAGAAACTCATCAGACAGTCATAACAAGATACTTGGAGATTTATTATTTTTCTTATTGCCAATCAAGCTGGTAGACCGGCTTTATCGCTTTTCCCACAACTTCATTCACGTGTTTCTAAACACAGGATGTTGGGTAAAAAAAAAAGTGAAGTAAAGGTGTGGAAAAAGTTTGGCACAGTTGAAGAAACACATCCTTAACTGTAGGTGTGGTAAGAAATATTTTGTAAGTGTGAAGAATGTGAGAAGGAGAGTGCTCGTTGCTCCTAAATGCAGTGTACACCCAACACATCCAGCCATCTGCTATGGCAACGCAGCCTTCTTGATTAGCAAAATGTGTGGTTGACATGTTGCAAATGAGGCTTTACTCAGAACCAAAACATTAACCTGTTCAGCATGTCAACAAAATGATCAAACAGATGCTGAAAAGTTCTCCTCACTTGTGTTTTTCTGAACGATTGGCTAACCAAATGATGTGAACAGATTTTCTAAAATTTTAGATATTTGCATCAGAAAGGTTTATTGAGTGGAACTTCAAAATGATTTAAGATTTCTAAATAGCTTTCAGACCAATGGTGCCAAAGGTGAAATTATGTTTATGTTCATGTTCAGCATGATCGAACACCAGGGGGCGCTATAAGTAGGTAAGATTTATACTGCCAAAATGGTAGAATGGGTTTTATTGAAACTTGGTGGGTATCTTTAGGGTACAACCATGAGACTATGTTATCAGTTTGGCAATGATTGTGTGGGCGTGGCTTATGCACAAAAATGTAGATCTAACTTTTAACCTTTGAGGAAAAAAATATAAAAAGTGATTCATTACATTTAGAGGGCTAAGACATTTTGATATGTTCTTTTCATTAAGCTGAAAATGTTTGACCCAGGTTCGTAGGACCATGTAAAAGTTTGGCAATGCCGTTTATGAAGTTTCTAGCTAGTGCTAGCAGTAGAAGCTCCAACTTTGGCAGGGTGTCTTGAAATTCGGCACACTGTTCAGATCAATCCTGCCTATAAAGAAGAATAAATATTACTCAGTTATGAAAGCCCCCTTGTGTTTAATAAATAAATTTTTTATGTTCAATGAACCACATCTTTCGGCTTTCATGGAATCATTTCTATATGTATGATATTTTCATGATTTTCTCTTTTTAGGTTTGTCTTTATCAGGAATCGTCATTTCTGTCGGACATAAGACCCGAAGGCAGGAAATGGCAGGCTGACTTCTATCAGACTGCCCCAGAGCAGCTGTGGCTACAATCCAGTAGTTTACCATCATCAGTGTATGTCTTTGTAAAGCATCTTTTAGAAACCTTTGATGGTTGAAAAGTGCTATATACGTCTGATGTCTTTTCATTTAGACCATTAGATTTGACCGTGGGTAAGACGCTGTCTCAGCGGTGTTATGGGTGGCTGATTCTGCTTCCTGAAGAGTTCCTCTGTCCAATGTGGGATGGTTACCATTTCTCTGGATCACCAGAATGGCTCCAGGTTATTCTACTGGTCCTGTTCTGATCTACATAGACAAAATTAAACCTGTTAATCGGTGACTTTTACAGCAGCTGTAATGTTGAATTCTGGACTTTGGAATGAAACACACCTCAGTTGGAGCTGAACTATAGCAGGAAACAATTTGTGATTGTTGCTCCCTGCAGAGAGAATTCTCTTCAGAACAAACTAACAGCTTCTCTCTGACTGAGTCCATCTGAAGGAGAGAAAAGGGGAATACTCCAACACTGCTGTTTCAAGCTGCTCACACTCCTCACACTGAAGGTGAGTTGGACCTAGAACGCCACTCAAAATCATTTTGAGTGAAGTGGAGCCAATGACTGACTGGAGCTTCTGTTTTTTCAGCTTCATTCAGAGACTAAATGGCTTCCAGATCAGAGAAGGATCTCTGCTGCCCGGTCTGTCGCGATGTCTTTATGGTTCCGGTTGTTCTGTCATGTAGCCACAGTTTCTGTAAGGAGTGTCTGGTGACCTGGTGGAGAGAGAAACCAGCAAGAGAGTGTCCAGTTTGTAAGAGGAGATCTTCAATGGATGATCCACCGTTTTTAGAATCGGCTCAGAGAGCTTCAGAGGTTCTCTGCAGTCTGCACTCTGAGAAACTCAAACTCTTCTGTCTGGACCATCAGAAGCCAGTGTGTGTCGTCTGCAAAGATTCAGAAAAACACACCAAGCACAGATTCATATCCATCGATGAAGCTGCTCAGCAACACAAGAAGGTCCTTGACCAAGCTCTGCAGCCTTTGAAGGAGAACCTGACTGTCAGGAAGAAAGTTCAAGAGGAGTTTGATCGGACCGCAGAGCATCTGAAGGTCCAGAGCCAAAACACAGAGAGGCAGATTCAGGAGCAGTTCAGGAAGCTTCATCAGTTTCTAGCAGAGGAAGAGGAGGCCAGGCTGGCTGCACTGAGGGAGGAAGAGGAGCAGAAGTGGGGAGTGATGAAGGAGAAGATGGAGGCTCTGAGCAGAGAGACGGCAACTCTGTCAGACACAGTCAGAGCCGTGGAGGAGGCGCTGAGAGCTGAAGACGTCTCCTTCCTGACCAACTACAAAGCTGCAGTGGAAAGAGTCCAGCGCTGCCCCCTGCTGGAGGATCCACAGCTGCCCTCAGGATTTCTTATAGACCAGGCCAAACATCTGGGCAACCTGGCCTTCAACATCTGGAGCAACATGAAGGACACAGTGTCCTACATGCCTCTCATCCTGGACCCAAATACGGCTGATTCTCGACTGATCCTGTCTGAAGATCTGACCAGTGCAACTTTTGGAGAGAATCAGCAGTTTCCTGATAATCCAGAGAGGTTCGACACCTTGTGCGCTGTCCTGAGTTCTGAGGGCTTTAACTCGGGAAAGCACAGCTGGGATGTTGATGTTAGCGGCAGTGAATTCTGGGAGCTTGGGGTGTTAGCAGAGTCTGCCCAGAGGAAGGGAAACATGGAGTCTGGATTTCTGGTTCTATGCTTCTATGAAAGACATTATTCAGCGGAGTCTGCAACAGCTCCTCCTAGAGAACTCTACACTCAGAAGATGTTCCAGAGGATCAGAGTGAATCTGGACTGGGACAGAGGAAAACTGACGTTCTCTGATCTGGATACTAACACACACATACACACCTTCATACACACCTTCACAGACAAAATGTTTCCATACATCAACACGGTGGATAAAGTAAAAATCCTACCAATGAAGATCTCAGTGATCAAATAGCAGGTCTGAAGGTTCTCAGCATGAAGAACACAAAGTTCACTTCACACTTTATTATTCAATGTTTCTGGTATGGCCATGAATGTGAAGCATAGTGACATCTAACAATGATAAGAAAAAAAACATATGTACAACACAGAAGGTTTTCTTGGCCCACCGGAGGTTAATTTTTGCTTCACAAACTGATCTGTTGGGATGCTGGAAAAAAAACTATTGTGTGGAAGTTATGCACACAAAACATTTTTTTTTGCACAATACTTCCATACTTTCCTGAAGAATTACAGATTTTTCATCCATTTATTAATTTGGGTCATAATTGTATAAAATGGAGGTTAGCTTTTTCTATTGAAAAATAGTTGAGTTTATAGAAATCATAAATCAGTCCAGCTGTTTAACATCTGGACTGGTCATCTGGAAGGATTTTTAGTGATGTCTTAATGAACTACACATTTTTAAGACATTTCTAAAAATTTAAGTCAATGTTGAAAGTATAGCGGTTAACACTTTTATTAAAAAAACCATTAGACGTAGGAAGATGGGACACAGTTCGAAGTTTTCCTTTAGTTTTCTCAGACATCTTGAAATATTGTTTGGCATTTTTACTGGAATATGTATTTATTATGAATTTGTATAATATGGGTATGTACTGCCATTATTTTTTGAAGTAGTCGATAACTATTTTTTTTGTTAAAACATAGAGACTTGGAAAAAAGTTATTTCTGATATAGACCGTCGTGGAATATTTTGAACTACAGATGTTATTCATTTTTGAGTCCACATTGGAAAAACTTTGAAATTATGGCTAACAATATTGTTTATGGAAAAAGCCTTTGGTAGCCCATTCCAGTCACTGGAATGGGCCTTTATTGTTAGAAATATAGATATGGTAGTCTGGAAATATTTTTTAAATTTATGATTATTTTTTATAAATGATTTTTTTTAGAAATGTGATGCATAACTACCAGTAAGCAAAATGCACTGTAATGGTAGTCCGCAGTCTCAGTTTAAGTCTGAAAAGACCCAGCAAGGCTAACTTAATGGGACATGGAATAGGATGAGCAAGGCATTGTGGGGCTGGGAGTAGAGCTACATTAAGCTAAATCCATTATAATGACTAACAATGGCTAACAATATTGTTTATGGTAAAAGCCATAGGACATTGCCGTCTTTAGAAAGACGGCAATGTCCTATGGCACTTTGCTATAGGACAATAGCAATGTACCTGCCATAGGACATTGCCGTCTTTAAAAAGACTTGCAGTTCTAGTCATGTTCTGACAGCAGAGGTTTGGAAAAAAAAAAAAGTTATTTCTTTTTACCCTGACTATAAATGACACCATTCCTGCGAGATGTTCACAAGCAGCTGCTGGTGGGCAGAATCTGAACTAGTCACAAGTGGCTGACTTGCTGCACCGTACTCTCCACAAGAAGACCATCTTACTTGCTCAAGTGTGCCACCTAATTGAACTTTAGCTGGACAGCACGCATAAGGCTGGATCTCATTAAGGCAGCGACATGAAAAAAATAATCTCTCATATCTGTATTTTAATTGCTAGCTCTCCTTTATAATCAGATTAGCTGGAGAGAGCAGCGAAGAGGCAGATAAGACAAAGGACTAATTGAATTAGAAGAAAGGCAAGAGAGTGCGGGGAGGGAGGGGGAACCAAACAGAAAAAGACAGTCTGAGAATGCAAAAGAAATAAAAAGACGGGATAGAATAAAGAAATCAAGGGTTCTGGGGATAAACTGAAGTCAAACAGTCAAGAGGTTTCGGGATTTCTCCAGCGGTTCCCCTCTCTGGTACCGGGTGGGTATCGGCTGATTTGTAGTCGTGTCTAGTTTCTGTAAATGCCTGGAATTTGGGCACCATTATTCTGAGTACAACAGGGTTATTGTTATGGCAACAGCTCTGTCCTCCTCTTCAAGAGATAGTGGTTATCAAACCCACTCATCACGCTGATGAAAGAATTGAGATGTCTGTTATGGTTTGATCAGTAAGCAAGTGAAACGGCCTCAGTGTTTTCACTGTGGATCCAGGCTGAGTACTCAGAGTGAGACCACCATTCTCACCAGATCAGAAACCAAACATCTGCATTGGGGGTGGGGGGTTTATTGATTTGGATGCCACATTGTCAGCCCTAAAAGGTAATATTCTGCCTCGGCCCTGCATTCACTGGTTTCATATAGATCATTATAAAAGCTACTAAAGTCCTGAACAGAATTATCCATCATCTTTAACAAGGCAAAAGTATTACAATAAAAAGCAAGTATAGACAATTGATGTTAAATGGAGGAAATATTTAGGGGTTTTTGTCGAATTTCATGCTAGTTACTTAAAAGATAGATGAAAATTAAAGAATTAAGATGTGTACAAGGTGAATTTCATTTGTGTGTACTGCTAATTTAACAGTGTTGAATAACTGATGTTCAAAAGGCCTACATGTTAACCAATGGGTCCATGAGAACACTGGTGTCATCATGACAGGTAAAGCTGCATTATGCATATTTGTTAAAAATCATCATTATGTCATGACAGTATGACATAAGACAGATAACCTTAAAAAAATCAAGCTCCTCTGCTTTCTCCCAGGGCTAAATGCAGTAATACACCACTCAGTCAGAATCAACTAATCAGAGCCTTTACTAAGCTGAAACTTGTTCACGACAACAATGCTACGGCTAGCTACCATAGCTACCGACCATGACAGATAAATGGTTTTCCTGTAATGAAAAGCTGTTTTTCCACCATTTGCATGAAACACGAGATTGATTGACAGCGCTAAGACCTGCCTTCTGGCTCTGATTGGTTGCTTTTTAGTGGGAGTGGTGCATTTATTCAGACAGAAACTGTAGGACCGAAAGGAGATCAATTTTTTTCATACAATACTGTCACGACATGGTTTTACAAAATATGTTTTCTCCATATTTGTTAAAAGTTACATATTATGGTTGGTTAGTTGTCTGACCAACCATAACCAACAGTGAAATGTTTATTAACAATGGACTTGAATTGGTGAGGAAAATGTGTTTCATGTTTGAACAGAGAGACTGCTGAGAGCGTTAATTGTTACTCAGCACATGTAGCTGTCAAACCACAGCCTGGAAGGATCAATTTTCTTTTCAAAGTCAGAGCAAAGCAGAAAAACATGTAAACAAATGCAGAAAAGCATACTTTGTTTGTTAAGCTAAACATACTATCACCTTACCACAGACATGTTTAAATGATGTATTGGTTTTACAACAAATGTCGCAAATCTTTCAAAAAAAAAAGATCTACCTTTCTTATTATAGTTCATTAAAATTTTAACTGGCATTTCAGTTCAAAGAGCGCTTTCTTAGAAGTTAAGGGTGATGCTCCTTTGGTCACCATTGGTTTTCACGTTGGCACATATTAAATTTTTTCATCATGAACTCTGACCTTAACTGAGATAAGTGAGGTCTACATTGCTTTAGATAATGTTTTGGGTTCCATTTTTACAAAAGCTGGATGATTCGTTGGTACTGCTTAACCAACATTTGGGCATTGTGAAGGTTTGTCAACTTTTCTTCTGAAATTCCCTTTTCATTGTGATAAATGTCAGTGACTTTGCTTCCCATCACTTCCAGATTTTATAGAGATCGGTACATCTTGTGTTGCTTTTTTTGAAATCTTTTAGCACAACTTCATGTTACCGGACAGGTTCTATTTGAGTGATTTCTTGATTCTTAGGTCTGAGTGTTTTTTTTTTGTTTGTTTTTTAAAGTTTCCATTTGTTTAAGGTGTTTAGACGCAAAGATTTTAAATTTCTTTGTATTTTTTTATTTATTTTTTTTTGCTAATTATGCCCCCCCAAAACTGTGAAGTTCCATTTATAACTGACTAGATCACTATTTCTCTTCACCATTTCACCAAACTGTGTTAAAAAATAACACCAGTCACTTGAGGATACTGTATTAGTGATTAATATTTCTACACCAGAAAATAGATATTCTATTTTGAATCCAATAGATTTACTACTTTCATTGGTCGCACCACATGATTTATCCCTTGTGCGTGCAAGGACTGAGGCAAATGATACAAGTGATACAGGTGTGGGGTCGGTTGGACCCCATTTGTAAACACAAGGGTTAAACAATAAATTTGACCAGTGAAGTGGTCAAAATCCTTTTAATACATAAAAATAGAATTACATCCAGAATAGAATTACATCACAAAAAAACAACACAAATTAAACACACCAATTTAATTCACATACAAAATAATGAAGTAATCTAATCATCATCATCTTTGTAAGATTTCAAACATTGCAAACATGCTTCTTTCAAATCAAATCGAAAAGATTTCAATGAACTTCAAACTATCATGTTACGACTGGGGACTTTAATGTCCATTTGAACAAAGGGAAATGCTTATTTTCAAGCATTAGTAAACCTTTTCCAGTCTTGGCTGTTCAACCTGGAACTCCATGAGGTTGCTGGCTCAGGTTCGGAAATGACAGCATGTACATCTTTCTTGTAGTAAAAGACTACATCTGGAGTTTGTGGCCATGTGAACAAGTTCTTGTCATCAGACTGTTGCATGGTGCTGACTTGAGCTTCTTTTCCCACATCCTGAAGTACCTGGTCCACATGTGGTACCTTATCATAGCTCACAATTACAAACTTGCCACCTAAGTCTTGAAGACTGGCTTGTTCCTTTGATGGTTCAGGATTGCTTGGTGCAGTTTCAATGTGGCACATAGTTTCTCTCAAGTAGACTTTTACTGGATGGTAAGAGACATGTTTTCATTATTGCATACTTGCAGAAGCATGATACTTCTCTGGGCAGCACATGAAAACAAAACCTGGGGTATCTTCAAGGTTCCTTTCACAGCAGTTAAATTTTCTGGAATCAGCTCATCATACTTCTGTATGCTCTCGTCATTCATCCAGTGGTAAGTAATATTTGACCCAGATTTCTTGTGTCTGCAGCTCACCACCACGTCTAACATAGAGATCAGCTTCCTTCCTTACAGCGCCACCAATGCCACCTGCGGCACCCTTTCCATGGCACTTTTCTGAGTAGTTCCATGTCACATGGTTGAACCCAGTCAGGAAAGGCACAGTACTAAGGAGGTAAAAGTTTGATCTGTTCCTGTACTGTGTAACAGGTCCATCACTGACAAAATGAAGAGCTGTAATTTGTGGACTGGTTTTGCGATGCTCTTTCAATATGGGCTCCAGGTGTGCCCACACTGCTCGCTCATCATGGCGGAGGCTGTTTGACACTGTGGCATATGATCTGGTGCTGTGGGCTTTGTAGAGGACAGCAGTGTGAATTGTGGCTTGCCTCCAAAATGATAAGACTGTGCTCATCTTGCATGCATAATTTTCTGAAAAGTCAATATGTAGAACAGCTTCTGATTCAGTCAGATTTTGCTTTAGGTCACGGAACTGCTCCGTTTGGTGGATCGATGAATGGCAAGTGCTTCAAGCTTTTTCTATAATAGTTATTTTAAGTCCTGGATTATCCCTGTGTAGGTTTTTTTTTTTTAATTTCCAAAGGTTTTCTCACCAGTTGTTGATGTAACTCTCTCCCATTGTTCCCAAGAAAGTGCAGTCTGTGTCTGGGAATTCAATTTCATCAAAGAAGTACTTTACACATACACGATCCATGCATGCTTTGCTAGGGTCACATACGATAATTTTTCAATAACTCTGAAATGCTCTTGGTCTTAAGCAGTCCTCTTTGAAATAGTTTGCTGACCAAAAGATTAATATCTTCATGTTCCATAAAAGCGCAGGTGTCTCTATCTCTGGTCTTTGGTTCAGTGATAAAGAAATGACGTTTTCTTACAAATTGTCTGTATGACATGAAAAGATGTGGCTCCACCTGTTTGATACTGTGCATGGAGCTCAATGAGCGGCTTTGTTAAAACTCTTCTCTGCATTTTTCATTTATTTTTGGTGATGGTGTCTCTTGTCCTTGATAGAAGACAACTATTTTCATCTCTGGACAGAAAGATGACAACTGCTTGCTTCCTCTGTGTTGACAGTTTTTTGATGATACTTGGTCACACCAAATTATATTTTTATGCTCAGTCAACATTAACAAAAAAATAACTAGTCTCCTTAAAAAAAAAAAAACAAGCTAGCTTCCTATACACGGCAAACATAAAATTAATAATCAAAACAGATATTTGTAGGAATAGTCAAAAATTAAGTTTTTTTGAGGTCATACCACATGATGTCCAAATATGGCAACTACATACCTACTGCTAAAAGTAACACTATTTTTCTTATCAAATTTAAGAAAGGTTAACAAACCTCTTTGATGTCTCCAGGGGTTCTTGGTGAAATGTTGGATGATGCAACTTCCTGTTTTTGACTGGAATTCAAAATATAAATAAGTCCAAAAATGGGAATTTCTTGATGGTCGCACCACATGATATTTTGCTAAATTAACATTATCGGACAGTTTATATAATGGAATTATAATTAAAAATGCTTTGAAAATTTGTACAGGATGAAGTAAACACGTTGAAAATCATGCCAAATAGTAAATAATGAAAAGTGTGTTTAATACCTCACTTTAAGATGTTATTTAAAAAAAAATAATCTGACAAAAGAGCCTCATCAGAATGCATATTAGAATTGATCAAATATCATACAGTCATACAGTAATGCATGTGCTTGGCATACTCAAACTGAATGATACATAGCACAGATATCCCCATACAACAAACACATCCTTAGGTTGCTACTTTGAGCTCTTGAGTTAAAAAAATAGTGAATAACAAAATACTTCAGAAAACAAAAGACAGCAAATAAAAAAAAGAAAAAAAGGAAAAAGTCAAAGTCGGGCCAAGTGCAGTTACTCTGCGGTACGCTACTTCTCAAAGAGGAGTTGGCGTGGCGTGGTGGCTACCCCAAGGCAAGCCCCGCTCTGAAAAACTTCACACGCACCCCATCAGCGTGAGTAATCTCACGGCTAATGTCTAATATCTAACGGCCTTAATCAAAAGCCCCTGCTATGATTCTCTCAGCACTTTGTTAATAAATCACCGCGTTAATGAAAAATGGGCCATGTCACGGCACACCGCTGCCAGGCCGCGGCACAGTCACGTTCGTTAAAGCAGCTTCCTGTGGTCCCGCTGTCATTGCAGTTCCTTCTTTTTCTTTCTTTTTTTTCCTTTCATTCAGTTTCTTGTATTTAGTTGATTTACCTTCCTGTCGTGAGAATAAACGTCTTTTATTCTTTTGTTTCAACTTTTCCCTGTCATGTTTTGGCTTCTGGTTTATTAACCAACGTTCTGTCATTTTCCTAACATCTATAAATCCCCTTCACCTCTCTACGCTCTTCCTCCCCGCCTTCTCTTACTCCCCCGAGTTTTCTTCTTCCGACACTCACTCTTAAATCCACACACTTTCCTTCTTTCGCTTCGTTCCCTCACAGTGCTCTGATGTTAACCAGAGGTGTGGCATTGTATTGTGTTGTGTGGTCTTGGTGGGTGCAGTGCATGGTGAGGAGGTAATTAACTGCTCCTCATTTAGACAACAAGCTCAATCAGTGCATGAGAATGACTGCATGTGGACTTGAATACCAACAGCAGGGGGCCTATGGCAGATGTACATGCACACACACACACACACTCTCACACACACGCATCCACACAGACATTCACATGACCTTGAGAAGAAATGGAAGGAGCGGTTAATGAAGACTGCATTCCAGCTGTTGTTATAAAGATTTATCAAAGAATAAGAGGAGATTCTTTTTTTTCTTTTTTTTATCCCTGTGAATTTCCTGCTTAGCACACTGGCAGCCCCACATGGCAGCTGTGGGGAATTGTTATGGATATCTATGTCTATAAACCTTGTCAGATAATTACCAAAAAAAAATAATCACTGATGCAGAAACCAAAAAAGAGAATATTACATCATGTCAATAAAATGTGTTTTAATTACAGAAAAGTTCTGTTACGGTTTACGTAATAGAATCTCGGGGAAGACTGCTGACTCGTCCTGCACTCAGTCGGAGCCTTGAGAGGATTGTGAAGAAAATTACAATTTCTAAGTTTGAGGCAGATTCAAAGTGAAAGTGAAAGTGAGAGCTGCCTTGTGTTAATAAATCTCTTTACCACACACAATGTCCTAAAGGTTGTGGAGAAGCAAAGATGTGTGGTACAAATGTCTTTCAAATTTTAAATTTGATTTGGAAATCAATAAGGGAAATGTTGGGGAAATACAGAATCCAATCTTTGTCTGCGTCCATCTTTGTTTAATATACAGATATGTGGAGGAGAATGACAGGATTCAACAGCCTTCGTCTTCTCAATATTTATTAAGAATCATGTCCAAACGATTTTTAATGTGAAGGTTTATGAGGACATTTTCAAATTGTCAGTAGCCGCGTTTTCATTACAGATGTTCATAAGACTTTGTTGATATTCCGCTAATGTCGAAAATGCACAATTTCGCTATTTTGGCGTTTCCGTTAAGTAAGAAACGCAAAAATCACACGTGAACAAGTTTGTTCACACGGCAAGTCAATAAAAAAACAGGTGGCGCCATCATCTGCCAACTACTTCCTGTCGTCTTCTTCTGGCACAACATCCGGTTGTTGATCATGTGACTCGTGTGATGTCAAAAAAGTGTTTCCATTGCAGTTTTGCGAAATAAACCAGTTTTGAGTTGTAATGGAAATGAAGCTAATGATGCAACTGCATTATCTTCAAGCAAGTTTATTTGTGTTGCAAATTTCAACAATGTGGTAGTTCAAAGTGCTTTGTATTTTAAAAACGCAAAAATAAAATCATAAATAATCATAAATCATAATCATAAATAAATAAAATCATAGAACACAGTCAACAAATGAAATATTAAATGTTGCCAAGTGGCGTCGTTACACGTCAAAATGTTGGTCAGTGTTTCATTTATTGTGGTTGAAAAGCTACTCCAGACAGGTTGGGTTTTTAGTCTAGGTTTAAAGGAACTCTGTGTTTTGGTGCCACTACTCTGTTCTGGTGGCAGCTACAGGAATGTCTGCAACAGATTCCTGTGCAGACCAATTCTCTTTCTGTTTACCGAATGATATCTGAATTAGTCTGTTCTTATTTATAATGCTTGCATTTACCGCGGCAGTGAGTGAATTACGGTGATGGATGACCTGATATTGTCAGAAAAAACGCCCAGTGGTAGAGATCAGAGAGTCAATTTGGAATGAAAAATGTATTAGTATTACTGTATTAGTCGTACAGCCAGTTTGTCACAGTCTTTCTGCTAAGACACTTTTTATTTGTATGCGATGATGATAGTTCACAGTGACAGAATAAATGAGACATCAAGGCCAACCTCTAATGTCTAAGTTTTAAAACTTATAAGAGTATAAATAGTGTAACCCGCTCCACCTTTTCTCCTCCTAAATAACCACTCCTTTACTGGCTGCTCTTAAATTTAAGTACCCATTATTAAACTGAGATGGCTCTCCTAAATCCGCCATAATGGAGTGGAATATAATTTCTGCTTAACATCACCTTGGGGATGAGACTCGGTGAATTGGACTCTTGGATAAAGGCGTTGAGCGAATCAGATGGGTCGTAAATGTCCGTCTCTCTTGCGACTGGAGGAATAAACAAACAGGCTGATGAAAAGATGGACGCGATAAGAAAAGGTATGAATCTGAGGGTGAGCGAGATTCTAGGAGATAAATGAAAAAGTAGAAACATGTCAGTATTTTCATAAATTCACAATTGGCTTTATTCTCTAAAAGTGAATTCATAGAGAAAGACCTGACCGTGAGTATGTGGCTCATTTACAGTTTCTGTTGACTCAAACTGTTATCAAACGGGCCTCATCGGCGGCACCAGGGCTTAAAGTAAAAAAAAATCCTGAGCCTGAAACTTATATTGGTGATAGAAATGAACTATACCGTTGCTATTGCCACAGTTTAATAAAAGGTGTCTTTGAATAATGCAAACAATTGCTTCAATACAATTAACAATTACAATTAACAATACAATTAGCTAAACACTCAAACTTAAGACTTTAGTACATTTCAACTCAAAACAAAATGTAAAATGTCTGTGCCCTAAAGGTTAGCCTTACAGGCAAAAATCCCTCAACATTAAATAAGAGTCCTTTCAGTCAATGTTTTTGCAAGTAATGTCCCGCTTCTCCTGTTTCAGAGTTTTATGCGATGTGCTCGTCTTTTTTTTTTTTTCAGTGACACATTCTGTTAGCAAAAGGCGCTAACCGGGCTAAAATATTTAAAGATATCAAACAACAGCAAATATTTCTTTCAAACAACATAATTTTCTAAAAATTAACTTTTCCTGTTAATTGTTGCATAATGGACAGCAAAATATAGCATTTTATTGTCAGTGTAGCCCAGATGTTTTCAAAGTGAAGGAGAGCTAGCCACAGCAAACCCCTCCCCCACAAAAACAACATTATTGCTGTGATTTCTACTGCTAAGCGTGATGTCACATTCACACATTGGTATGATGTTGTGTGGTTTACCTGCTTTAGCTCTGTGTAGCATGGCATGATACAACACTTACTGGAACAGAGAAGAGCACGAAAGCCCCCTAGTGGTGGATGTAGCCACTACCAATCAATCCCAGAAAAGGCATACTAGCTGATTACTGATTGCAAGGATTGGAATTCTCTTAAATAAAAAGGTGCTTTTGTCATATGATGAAGGGGAATCCCTCTATAATGGCTGTTTTAACAAAACAATGACCGTAAACGCACCAGGAAGCAGCAGCGCATCAGATCCAGACAAACAACATTAACCGTTAAGGAACGGCCAGCCCAGTTCCTGGACCTTAATGCAACAAACATCTTGTGTTTTAATAAAATGCTGTTTTATCGTCAAAAATTGTGAAAATTCAATTTTGCCCAAATGCATTTACAAATATGAACATGAGCTAAATTCAATATGTACTGAGCTAACTTCTTTTTTTAAAAACTGTAATATTTGTATCTGGACACTCGTTTGCGTTGTTTCTAAATTGTGTTATCAAGTGCAGTGAACGGTAAGATTATGTGTGTAGTGCTTACCAGCGTTGTTTTGAGTTTCACTGAGCTCTGTCTGAATTTCATCCCAAATCCTTCCACATGGAGTTCTCTTCGCTCTCATCTTCTCGTTTTTACTCCCATCTCCGTCTCAGTGCATCCAGCAGAAAGTTCAAATGCCTGAAGCAAAACACAGGTTGTGCTTGTGGATGCACAGCCAATGAAGGTTGGATGTTCAGTCAGGGATCTGCTCAATATGAGTTCTGTCCGAACCTACATGATAGAGGACGACAGGAAGTGGTTGGAGGATTATAGAGTGCCATGTTTTATAATGACGAATCATTATAAAACATGATTTGTGATTTTAATCACATTTCTTATGTAATGATGAAAACACGGCCAGTGCAAAATTTTGCTTTTTCGATATTTGTAATGGAAATGCAACTACTGTTGTCTGTAAAGTCTTGGGAGTATATTTCTTTACAGGAGGTTAAGTGAAATGTGATGACAGCAGAAAGTAGATCATGCTTTTGGCACTGCAAGTGACGAGGCGACTTAAACTACTGCATGAGAGAAGTAACTGAAAATCACTCTTGTGAGTGTTTCTCCCCTATTTTCAGGCAATGTTGATCAAAATGTAATATATTTCTAGTCTGTACACCAAGTCATTTTAAAAGGAAGCATTTTATAGTTTTTAAAGTCGTTTGACATGGCGTTTCTGTGCCTCAGTTGTGTATTAGATAATAGCTCTTAAGCTAACAGCAGAAGGTAGGAAAATGTTCATTGTTGCTTTTGTGTGAGGAAACATGTTTAAAGGCAGATATTATTTTTGGTTTATAAGCCTTAATAGGTAGTCATTATTTTTGTGAACTTTAAGTGTTTTTCTTACGTGTCAGTTGTGTACTAGATAACTGCCATTAAGCTAACAGCAAAAGCTAAACTGTTTACTGTTTTTGTGTGAGCAAACATGCACAAATATTTAACTACAAGTTCTTTGTTTTCTTTATTAGCTTTTCATAGGTAATTATTATTTTTGTGAACTTTGTAGTATTTTTTTTTTCTCTTTTATGAATAGTTGGACATACCGTTTGTGTCTCAGTTGTGTATGGTTAGTTTAACTGCTTAATCTAAACTCTTATCTTAGATTAAGATAAACCTGCAGGACAGTTTTTCCTAAATCTTTAAGTCGTTAAGCTAGCCGTTAAGATAATGATAGGAGCTAGAAACCTATCTATTGTAAGTTTTTATGCAGAAATATGTGAAAACAGATAATTTTGCAGTTCATTATTATTTTTTACTTTAATTGAAAATTCATCATTGATTCTTTCTCCCCTATTTTCAGGGTTGTAACATGTATCTTTGCATGGTCATTGGATGAGAGTTTAAGCAATAAGCATATTGCTTATTCTTTGCTTATTCTTGCTTATGCAGAATAAGCAATATGCATGTTAAAATTGTTGAATGGTTTGGTTTTCTATGATTCGGTTATAGTGAACTGGTTATCATGTAGAAATGTTTGATGCGTTTAGTTGCTGTTATTTTGATGAAAACTGATTTTACTGCACATATGTTGGAGATCATCTCAGATTTGTTCATATTTCTGTTTTCACTGGTCCTGCAACATTATTGCCTTCCTGCCGGTTCACTTCGCTCTCAGCTGCATTAGCAAAGATCCTATTATCTACCCTCGTTTCACAGCTTAAAGTGCTCCATTTTGATCTACAGGCCTTTTTTACTAACACACCAAATAGTGGCGATAGCCATGATAACGCAGTGCTCAAACCCTGCACAGATAATATGTTCATTCACTTTGTTATTTCATCATAAAATCGCATAAATGGAATCATTTTGGGAGTCTGTGTCCTATCATCCGTTCTGCTGAGCTTCACGCGTTCTCCACTGCGGTCTCAGAAGAGTTGGCTCTTACAGAGTCACATCCCTGCAGAATAGCCCTGAAGGACATTATGCTCATTGCAGCTGCATCCTAAACTTCTGTTTTTTTTCCATTTTTTGTTTTTTTAAATTGTATGCTCTGCTTGTTTCTAATGAAAACTGTCCACCACTCCCATTGCATATTGGCCTGGCTGTGCAGCATTACCTCCTCTGAAGTGTGTTGTCCCTGATGAAAACATGGATACACACTTGTTTGTCTCAATAAAACCAACTTCCTGTAAAAATCTTTCTCCTTAAGCTTGGAGGCTGGGTTAGCTTAATTTCACGGCTAATCTTCCTGGCTGTAGTTCCCCCATTACTCCATACAATAGGAGTTTCTAAAAAAATTAATTCATTATTGTGCATTTTTCCTAATGTAAAAGATTTTGCAGATGAACTCTCACTGCCTTCTCTAACCGTGTTCTGTTCTGTGTTTAGAGTCTTTAATGGCCTCTAACTCTAAATTGGATCTGTCTGTTTGTTTCGTTGTGCGTCTGAAAGCTTTAGAACAAGGTTTGTAAACTGCTTTACCCATAAATAATCCATTAGACAGTATTATGGTTCACACTGCAGGATAGTTAGGTTAGGGCTCGCTTGTCACTTTGCTTACAGGCTTTAATGCTGTGCTTTGATTCTCATAGACAACAAAAGCTAGCTAAAGAACACAACAGGCATGGTAGTCAAAGATGCTAATAGACACAGTTTTAAAAAAAAAATAGACAAACGTGATAAATAGCTTGCTAGAGGCAAGTAAAACACACTGACCCACCATAGCGTTTAATTAAATTCTTCCATTTGGTTTCCTTTTGCTTAGTGTCGGTTTTGGAGGTTCAGTTGGGTTGTGTTTTCATTCTGTTCACTGTCTCTTCGTGTCCTCAGTTCAGCTTATTTCAACCACCTGCTTAAGACTAAACACCAAACAGCTAACGATATATTTTGCAGGGATAGTAAGTTAACTGAATACTGCCTTTTTGTTTTTCTGCTTTTTTATTTTTATCTTCTTTGCTTCAGTAAAAAGGAAGTCCAAGAAAAGAACCCTTATATTTTAACCTCTTAAAATTAAGGAGGGCACCCGTGTTGTCATGGTATTTCATATAAATCTTAGAGCCCTGCTATCATAGCTTAAACTGGTGAAGAAAATGGTTACTGACCAAATCAAGCTTTTACCTGTCCTAGCATTACAGTACAGAGATGATTTCCTTCAAATGTTAATTTGCATTTTTTGGGGGGAGAGGGGCAATTTTATTTTTGGGACAACTCTGAGTAGCCTGAAGGTCATTTCCATAACGACTTAAAGTTCATTAATGAAGGCAATACTAAAACTAAAATGACTACCGCAGTTTTTTTCTGAATGCCATGAGCTCTCAAATGACCACACTTTGTACACATATATTTTTTATTGTGTCCTAATTCCCATTACCTTCTCTACTATTTGCTGTTAATCAACATCTCACACGCTCTCCTTCGCCTCCCATGTGTCAGTGTGTTCATAAAGATGCTCCTCCTTATAAAGTACAGCTTTGTTTCTTTTTCCCCGCTCAGCACTCTGAGGATATTTGAGAGAATAATTAAAATCTGGTAAACAAAAAGTGAAAGGGAAAACCGAGACTTAAAAAAAAGCCATTGAACAGATGGAAACGTAGAAAATAATGTAGGAACTGATACAGGATTGAAAGAGTAGAACACAATGAAAGGCTTGTTTTTGCTTCCTACAACTAAAGTAAAGAAGGTAGCAGCTTTTCTTTGTGAGTTATTGTCTCCTTTATTGCAGTATCACCCAGGAATAGTTGTCAGTTTGTGAGGGTCCATGCATTGCAGTTGTTCTTTTGTGCCTCGGTGGACCTTTTATAACTAATCCATGTTTTAGGCCCTCAAAGCAATATCCACTTATTTGTCAGTTCTTGTACCTTTTCCTTTTGCTGTTGTGATATTTTATAAGAAGACCGACCAGGGAAACTGTAATCTGACCACACAGATTCTAGCTAAGTTGAAAATATTTTTCTGCACTTCTTGTTCTGAGCAGGTATTAATTATTTGCTTTACTAGCAGGAGTGACGAAAAGTGTTTTATCAATTCAAAGCAAAAACAAGATGATCCAGAGCTGACAATATCTACACCCTAGCTTAGCAATTTGCTCAACTAGCATGTTTAGCATATAGCTAATAATCAGAACTGCAAAAGCATAAACTGGTAGCAAAATAATGATCATTGATACATTTTCAACTCATACCAAAAATCCTGCTGGAAGTTTTTAGTGGTTGGAACTATGTCCAATTCTGGCTAATTAAGCTCATGTTCATGCTGAGCACATACGTCTACTGGATGGGCAATGCTCAAGTTAAACTCTACATAATTTAGAATGTGACAATAAAAACACAGTTAATAGTAGATACATTTAAGAAGTAAAGGTTTAAAGCGGAAAGAATGTAGGAGCTCTTAGCTTCCTTATTTACTAGCCACATTCATTTCATTATCAGTTCAGGAACTGAATGGTAACGCTACGTCCCAAACCGTTCCCCGTGATACGCGCTGCTCTGAATGTACGACAGAGTTTAGCTCTTTGAGATCACAGAATATGGGCACCAGTTCCATTATTCTGGGAATCATTCAAAGTATAATATCTAAACTGCTGGGCTTATGAATCCATGGGCACTAAGTCAGACATGGATTCAGTTTAATGTGCCATGAATGACTTCATTTCATTTCACTAACCTCTGAAAGTTAGGAGTCTCCTCAGAAATTGAAATACTCAAAGGCATGTCTTGTCGCATTCAGCCTTCATCGAATGAAGAGGAATCGTTTTGAGGCAATGCTGAAGAGGCCTGGGGTAGAAATTCAATCACAAACTGAACCGACAGTGGAACGTGTAGGGCAAACTCTTTAACCACCGTGAATGTAGCAGTGGGCGCCGTCTTTCATCAGAGGAATAAAGAGGGCCACATGGTTCAACTCGCACAGCAGATAATGGAATTTTAAAGCCTATACCAAGGTGGGCTTTTTTCCCCAAAATCTAAGCCTTGACCATTTCTTCCAACAGAGTGCTGATGTCCCTATGTAAATCCACTGCTTTAGTTCTTATTAAAAACTCTCATGAGTGGCTGGAGAATATAGAAAGTCAGTGAAAGAATTGAGTTGTCTTTAGAAACTATTAGTTACAGATTTGGAAAACCCCTGTAGCCTGACTTCCACAAGTTTGACCACAAGTATAAAATTGTCATTGACCATATAATTGCTCAAATTGAAATTAAGAAAATAAATTTGCTTAATGGAAACACAATTTAAAAAAAAATAAAAACGGCTTTTGCACTAGGGTGAGATGGGTTTTTTGGCTGTGTCAAAATTATTGTATTTCACAAAGCTGCAGTGGAAACACTTTGTTCCCGTCACACGATCAACAGATGTTACTACTGGCGGAAATGACAGAAAAAAAAGGAATGACATCAAGTGGTAGGAGGATGATGGCGCAAAATGTTTAACAACTTAAAGCATGAACAAACTTATTCTTTTAAAAAATTGTATCTTATTTAATGAAAACAGCAATTGCAAAATTGTGATCTTTGCGACATGAGTGGAATATCGACAAAGTCTTGCACTCCTTTGTTTGAAACTTCAGCTATTGTTTCCACATTTTGACTCTGCCTCAAGTATCTTGGTGTGAAAGTGAAGAGGTAATTTTTGAAGGCAGTTGGTTGCACTTGATTTTATTTAGTGGTCTTTGAGTAAACAGGGGTTGAATACAAATAATATTGCTTTCAGCTTTCCCTTTATCCCATAAAATCCCAACAAAAGTTTGTGACTGTAACAAGACAAAGTGTGAAGAAGGGGATGTGCATACAAGTAAGCCGGTCTGTCCAGAGACCTAATAAAACGGTTTTATGACCTGGACGTATTAAACTTGTGACCTGTCTGCGTATTTTTGCTGACAAAACAGGGAATAAAAGCTTAGTATTTCTGACAAGTTTCTTTTTACAACCTTCAACTGTTTTTGCTCAATGCGGAGCTGCAAAGAGTTCAGCTGTCAGCATCCTGCTGGGACCTTCCACATATATAACACTCCTTTTTGTAAGAAGCATGATGTTAACCTTTTCCAAAGTAGAAAGGGGAGAAAAAAGCCTTTTCCATATTGCTAAAGCAAACTGTCAGAGATGCTTATTCACAATAATAGTCACCTGTCAAGTACAAGATCCTCATAGGAGCTTTGTGAGGTTCTTTGAAATGCCTTCTTTTGTCCAAAGGTTATCACGCTGAGGTCTAACACGATTAATGCATTCTCTAAGTCCCAGCCAAGGATGGGAACACTGACGGTCATTCAAGACATGCTGACTAATACTGGAGCTTAATCATAAAAATACTGTAGTTACTGTATTTTGTGTTCCTGACTTTGTGAAATACAAGGTTCAGAAGCCTTGAAAGGCAAGGTAGAACATTTTTTTGAAAACTCGTTTTCTGTCTGACTTTTAAAGTTGAGAGGAAAAAAATTAAGGTGCAAGTAAAAAAAAAAAAAATAGAGAAACCCTGTTGCTAGAGAGAGAGATAAATATATAATTAAGCGAGCTGATTAAAGTATTTAATTTTTTTGTCCATTTGTAAAAAACTTTTTCCTGAAAGGGAGGATTAAAAAAAAAATTAAATAAGTGTCCAAAATCAATTAAAAATGATCAAAAATCAAGTTTTCCTAATAAATATTTCTGACTGTGTAAAATAATATTAGTCATTTATTTGCTTGTGGATCCATCCTTAAATGTACTAATTTGGATAATAACAAATAAGATGTTTTTAGACACTTACTCATATTTGCTCATGACCAGAGTTGATCCAGTGAACAGAATTAGCGCCAAGAGGCTTCCTCCAACGAGATTCTTGGCAAACAGTTTTAGTTTCGCATAGACACGAGAACTAAGAAATTAAAGTTTGAAACAACAGAAAATACAGAAAAATGTGTGAGCTGCAGCGACAAACAGCCGATCAGTGGGGAGGAAATACCTATAGAACCCAGTTTAAAAAAGCAACACAAACACATAGTACAATACAAACAAGAATAAGTGAAATGAAAGAGAGACATGGAACCTGAGCGTATGGAAAAAGAAAAAAAATATATGATTATTATTTGTGCTCCGGGTCCCCTTAGGCAAATTAGAGTCAGGCCCCATGCAGAAAGCCTGCCTGCCTGGCTTTGATCTTCCCTCTAATCAGATTGGAGCTCAGGGTTTAGGGGAGAAGGCACAACAATGTATTGCCTCTTATCTCTTTGAAAACTCCATGTGTGTCTGATTATTAAAATCTGTTTGTGTATGCATGGGGTGGGGTCTGCGTGTGCAGCACGGAGCTCATTGTGTGGCTGACTTGTGATTTTTAGATGATGAACTAGAAGCGCTCCAACCACACACACACGCTTTTATATTTTTCAAAAGCAGTTAGGTTTGCAGTTTTTTCGCTACAAGTTTCCGTATCCATCGTTCCTTCATGTGAGGCTAGCTGATGATTCCAAATTGGCTCTGATTATCAATGAGTGTTTGGTGTGAGCGAGTACGCCGTAGGGCAGGAACGAATCCTTGCAGGTATTTATCCCACATACTGTAAGATTTCAAAGTCTCTTTGTTTTTTATTATCATCTCCAGACGACTTAAATATTAACTAAAAAACCAAAACAAAATATAATCCATCCATTTCCAGGGTCAGTGTGAACACTGGTGGGTGAACAGTATGCATTTGAAGTAGATTGACCGTAGAAACATCTCAAAATAACAGTTTAAAAAGGCTACTTAAAAGTTCACCTTTGGACCTTGTTTTGTAGTTGCTGCAGTGCTGACAAATTATTGCAACTGTCTTCCTTTTTTATACTTATATCAGGCGGAAATTAGAGATGTTGATGATTTGACGGCTAAAATCAATGGTAGTCGTCATTAGCCAGCAGTTTCTTTGGGCTCTTGCCTGCATGACGTCACGTAGCAACATGTCTGTCGTGCGTTTTTGCTTTTGGTTTCTGCAGCAACGCAGCTGCTGTACTTCGCCCTCTTTCGTTGTACAACATGATTTAGTTCAACACTGAGTCAGGATGAGACACTTTTTGGGTAAGTTTTAAGCTTTTCACCTTGTTTAACATTGAAATAGAGTCATAATTGATCACTTTGCTAAAATTGTGGTTTGCATGTGATATGCCCTCATTTCATCACCTTAGCAGCAGTCTCTGCTGCTGAAAGTATTTCCTCACTGCCCGACTAGAAGGAGTGATGCAAGTACAGACCAACAGAGGGTAAGACTCATTAAAGCCAGAGGACCTTTAATTAAACAGTGTGAGAAAATGAGTGCCATGAGATTGGTGTTAGCATTAGCGGTGCTGAAAGCCAAATGTGAAGTTCATTACAACATTGTTAAATCAGAAGTTGTGTCAGATAAGTTTGAGAAGCTGTCACATAATATTCAGCTGTACTTTTCCTTTGCTTTATTTATCCATTTATTAACTTTGAATTTATCAATTGTGATGCAGCACAGATAATTGATGCACTCTAAAATCAATTACTGAAGGAAGTTATTCCATCTGTTTTTCAAACCCCAGTTCTGGTTGAAACTCTTCAATCTGTTTTCATTTCTTCTTCTTTATGGTGTTGATGCCCAGTTGAAGAATCTTCCTTCTAAGCTTTCGCCTGTACCACCACAGCATAAAAAATATCAATGAATAAATAAAATCTGAATGTTGTAGAGTACATTTCAAACATAAAGTTGCTAGCTAATGTCTGACCATAAAAATCACTGAGCAGTGTTTAATCACATTGTTCTGAAACTTTTTGCCTTGATGAACCTGGAGATAGAACCAGATTAGATTTAGTTTCTACTGTAGCTTCCTCTCTACGTTTCACAGGTTAAGTTCACACAGCACATCTTGATCCTCAATTTTTTTATGCTGGTTTCTGTGTTGTCGTTCATGCTACTGAATGATGAGTCCCCAATCAGACCTCAAAGCGACCCGCGTGTGCAGAAGAGCGTTGCTGTCTTACAGCAACGCTCTGATTATTGAAGTAATAATGGATGGAACCATTTATGGAAGGATTTTAAAGTTATTCAGAGCTGACAGCACCGTCACAAAATCATAAGACAAAGGAAGCTGATAAAAGGAAAGCACAACTAATAGCAACAACCTTTTGTGGAGCATTGACTGTAGTTTCTATACAGATGTCTGTTTGGATGTGTAGTCAGAGCTGAGAGTGATGGGATTGTGGTGTGACACATTTCACTGACACAAACTTCTCTCATAATTTTCAAACATTAATTTTAAGCCACCGTTTACGTCCAGATTTGCCGCGTCTGGCTCTGTCTGGTGCAGATCTGATTGTTTCTCATGTTGTGTTGGACATGAGATGCAATTCTGATTGAATCGTGAACCTGATTGAATCTTAATAAAATGTCTACACGTGTGTGATACTGGATATTTTAGTATCAGAGTATCAGTCTGATACCAGGTAAATGCATCACCGAAACCGATACTTTGTATTTATTTTGATATATCTTCAAACTTTTGACCTATAGGTGTTTTTTTTTGTTTGTTTGTTTGTTTTTATTTTAAATAATTTCATTCAAACCTGGAACTGAATTTGGACAAAGTTTTTAGGTGTCTACAAAATACTTTTAAGAACAAATTAATATGATAAACAATAGCATTTAAAACATGCATGATTTGAGAGTAAATCAAAACAAACTGACACACAAATAAAATAAAATTTCAAGATAGAATCTGAAACTAAAATATTAATGTTAAAACACTAGTATTGATCCGATACTGATATCGACTTGGTATTGATATTTTGGATTGATCCACCCACCTCGAGGAATTGCAGAAAAGCTTAATGTTTATGGAAAAAAAATCTAGTAATCTAATCTGAATGATTGGAAAAATATTTGTCCATAAATACTGTACAATACTGCGGAAAAAAAAACAAAACTAGCAAACTTGTAGGAACATGAACAAGCAGCCAGAGCTGCAATGTTAGCGTCTAGTTCCAAGCGTATTGAGTGTCCAATCTGACACACTAGTCAATATTTCATTTGTGAAATATTTTGACCACATTTGACAAACTTCTTCCTTCCATTTTAAAGTGATCAGATCGCTCCATGTTGATCTGTTACACAAGTTAAAAACAAAATAGACAGAAATTTGAGGTTTTGCTGGACTTGTAAATACTGCTGCCCCGTATGTCTTCTCATTATAATGGGCACCAGTACAGACAGCTATTTTGTCTGATAATAGCTGGAGGCTTATCAGACATAAACAGAATTAATAATATATCTAACCTTTTTTATTATTATTTTTATCTGGTGGACTGAAGATGGTGCAACTAATTCAGAAAACACTACCAAGTCCATCTTTATAAACAATTCCTTTTTTTTCTTTTTTTTACTTCTGTACACAGCTCTTATTCATGTAAACGTCCATAACTGACATGTCTGACTTTTTCAAAAAGTTAGATTTTCTTTCCCCCTCGACTGTTTCTAGACTGAATGTGAAAAGCAGAAGGCAGAAGCAGCGTTGGCAGCAGACTTATCGCCGGACAATAATTCCACTTGTTCTTTAACCTTTCTGTGGAACGTTCACGCCGAGATCAGGACGTGTCAGCGTTCTCATTAGTTGCTTTTGTTGTATTTTTAAATGCGCTGCTGCCTTCTCTGGAGTTTTAACAAGCCGCGCAGGTTAGCAGGACCCGAGAGGGCAGCGGCCCGCTTTGATTTTAACAGGAAAAAATAAGAAATAACAGGAAGAAAAAAAATCAGACACAAGCTTGTTTACGATTTGTAAGGTCAAATCATTTCGGGGTCACGTTTTATTCAGCTGACTTTTATGGGCTTCCATTGTAGGAAAACTTTTCAGAAGTCGGTCTTTGTGAGAGCTGTCTTACAAAATTTGGCCTCCTTGGTTGTTTGGTTTAAGCCCTTATTGCCTCCCTTTGTTCACACAGTCACGACCCCCAGAAAGGAGCTTTATGAATTTAACTAATTCCTGCTGAAGTTCAATGTCAAGGAAGTGTGTCCATTTTTAAAACTTACTTTTTCAGGGCTGTGTTAGGGTTAGGGTAACCGTGGTTTACTTTGAGGAATCAACTTCACCATGGAGGAAAAGATACAATGGAGAACAGGCCAAGATCTGACAAAGAGGAGAGGGAACTGACAGGCTTTCAACTACTGGGAGGGTGGATGGGTGTCATGGGAACCAGGTGTGACTAATTAATGAAATGTTGGCCACGGAAGATGAAGGGCAGTAATGCACACCACCGATTTTTAGTTGTAAAAAAAGAAAAAAAAAAAACTGAATATCATCGTTTACCCTTTCACTTCCTAATTCTGCTTCACTTTCTGGTCTGGCTCATAAAATTCAAATAAATTCCACTACAGTTTGTGTTTTTCCTGAAATTTGCTGTTTAAGTTTAAACATGAAAAGAAAATGCGAAGCAGTGCGTTTCCTTTCGTTGAACCAAACACAACTCAGTTCGGCAGTTTTGGCTTCGTTAGAAGGAAAACTGGTAAATCATTTTACATTTCCAAAAGCAGTTCATAAGAACAATAATATTTTAAAATGATTTGTAAGGAGAAATAACTCTTCCACTGCAAAAACACAAAATATCACCAAGTATGTTTTTGTCTAGTTTCCTGTGCAAATATCTTAGTACACTTTGTTATGTTTGGAAGCCAGGACGAGGTAAAAGCTGAAGTAGACAAAGAACTCTTAACAGCGTTTATTCAGAACTCGCTCAGCAGTACAGTAACATCAGGTCATCCTCTCCGCCATCTTATCTCTTCTTCTCCTTCTCTCCCTCAGTCTATCCTATTCTCGTACACCACCTAGTGGTAGACACAACACACTTGAAATAAGACTAAATTAACTTACAAGTAACGTTTCAGCAAGATATAGGAGCTCGTTTTAAGTCAATTACTTAATATTATTAAAGTACTAGTTCCATTTTTCACCTACATCAAGACATTTTTCCCATGTTTTGAGCTCTCTTTTTAATCAGTATTAGGAAAAATTTGATTTAAAACAAACTCCTCTTGCTGAAAAGTTACTTGTGTTGGTTTTGTCTTATTATTAGTGAAGTAAGATATTTGCTGTAGAAACTAGAGACCAAGAATACTCTGTGATGTTTTGTATTTTTGCAGCGGTAGAACTCTGAGCGTTATAATTAAAAAACAGCACATCTTCTTCTAAAGTTAGTAGTTAAAAAAATGTATTGAAACCACTGAGTCCAGGAACAAACCAATATTTAACGCTCTGCTTTTTCTTTCTGGCAGAGCACCAGGACCAGGTCAGGGTCGTCGTTCTGCTCTAATTGTCTTTAATCTGTACATATACGACCGATAAACATCAAATAACAGAGCTGTGTTTTTGTCCTTAACCTCTGCAGCCACAGAGGCTTTTAACACATGAAGCTGTCGCCACAGATGAACCCACGTACGATTACGGCATTGTGTTGTTTGTTTATCGTTGTTGTTGTTCTCTGATCTATTTTAAAAATGTCGCCTTGCCAAAGGGATGTTTTCTGCTCTCACGATGACATTTAGTTATTCTTCCCTTCCTTCGATAACGCCACTTAATCAACCTTAACAATCCGTCTGTTTCTTTTCTTACATCCAGTGTCTTTTATTTTCACTGCAGAAACGAGACGAAGGCCTTACTCCCAATTAGTTTTCAAGGTGACGAACACAAATCAAAGTGTGAAATCGTCATGATTTAAATGATCAAATCAGACCTGAGTGGAACAACATCTGAAACAGTAATTATCATTGATCACATCAATTTATTCATCATTTACTTTTCTTCGTTTTTTTTAACCCATCTCTATGTCCTCATGACGACAGGGAGCCTTTTTTCCGCCTTTCGGCTTTAATTTATGAGAGCAGCGATTATTCATCCGTTTCCAGCTGTTTTTCCTTCCACACAGCAGCTTTCTCTTTGTTTATCTGCAGGAAGTAGTCTGTTTCAGGAACACGGAGACAACACTCTGTAACTCCAGTGTGAAAAGCTATTGACTTCCTCTTTGGGTTCTCGCATCCCAGCTATTTTAAAAATTTAAAAAGACAAATCACAAATCATAATTTTAAAATCAACAGTTTTGAAGCTTTTTATTGTTTTGTTAAGGATGACAGTTTTATCTGAGAGATCAACAGCATGCTGTACATTTACACACATCTGTCAGCTCACTTCCTGTTTGACATTTTTAAGTGATGAGAACAGCAACCAGAAGCATAATAATATTTCACCACAGCCTTTTCCGCTCGAGAAGATTTGTTTTATTGTTTCATATTGAAATCATTTTTTTTTTTTGGTGTAATTCTAAATAAAGAAAAACAACCATGATTGTGTAACCAGCAGCTCATCGCTGTGGCTTGGTCCCGCTTTCAAACATGGAATAAAAACAAGAACTGCAAAAAACTCGTATCGTATTGTAAACTTTAACTCCAACTTTACTGGGAATACTGACAAACATACTGGTGAAAGGAAATACACGATGCTATTTTAATGAATGATTATTAATAAATGCCAGAAGCAATTAACAAAATTAGTACATTTCCAAGTCGGGGCACCACTTGATTATCATTAAATAATAGTTTTCAGTCTCAGTTTTTGTTTTATGACCACCTGCCTGAAAAGTTTGAAACTAAATAACAGATGAAGGAGTAATTTCATCTAATGAAGCACACAGATTTTAAAGTTTTAACGCAATTAGTTGCGTTTTGTTTTGTATCGTGATAAGAATTTTTTTAACAATAATTGATGCAAGATATGATAAAAGAACGGCTAAATAGTTATATAAACAAGAACCATGTTCATTTTGTTTATTATATTGTTTCATTTGACTTGCATCTCTAGTCGTCTTACAGGAAATGTTTTGGCACTTCTTTAGATTTTTCACTAAAAGACCAACAGCACCTTTACATTTTGCCACACATTTTCAGCTGAAGCGTTTTTAATTCTTGTGTTTAATTTAAAGTTATTTGTAAAGCCCTTTTAAAAGACCAATTTTCCACCTTCGGAGACGGTTGGGAGAAGCATCACCGGCGGCCTGCGTAGCATCTTGCTATGGAGGCCCATTTGTCTAAACAAGGCAATTAGAAATCCATTAGAAGAAGTGCGCTTGTTAACTCCACAGGGGTTTTCAGGATGGGGGGGAAGAAAGGGTGTGATTGCTTAAGACAGCAATCACAATAGGATCTTTTCCCCCAATCTCTACTGAACGGCGTTCCTCTGGTATGCTGTGGCCTCATCTGCATCTGCGTCGGCTAATTTAGGAAATGAGATCATTTACGGAGATGGGACGCAGCGGTACGCATCGGGCTTGTTACATATACCAGGAAATTGTTGTATTCCGTGTTGCAGCTGGGGAGATTACGTTCTCGCTGCCGATCATCATCAAAGGTGGAACTCTGGGCTCTGACCATGACACACATCCTGCATCGCTGGAACGAGACGGGATGTGCTCAGCTCGAAAGTTTACATACCCTAAAACAGTCATCTTTTTGAGACGTAAATGACTGAGACTGGGGAAAAAGTCACTTTTTCCAGCTCTAATGTGACAAAGAAATGCACATGTCAGACAAAAACATGTAAAAACCTTTTGCAGGCTGGTTGGATCAGTGTGCAAACCCTTCCACCAGTACGTTGGTAAAACATCTGATTTGTTTTCAGCATTCAGTCATCTTGACTTTAACTGTAAAAGTTCTTCAAATTTATCAGATTCTGACAATGCACCTCTTCTTCTGATCAATAATTTCTATTTCCATGATTTATCAGTTTTCTCTCTTTCTATCAAAAATTGGACAATAAAAGTCTTCAGTCTGGTGCTTTGATCTCAACCAGCCATTTTTATGAAGGATGATTTTGTTTACAGAGACTAAATAATTCCATTTTATTTGTTGTTTTATTTATTTATCTTCAATATTTGAAATATCTCCCAGTTCCAGTGTAACATGTTCATTAGAATTTAAAATGCATTGATCTTTGAGAACATGTTCTTCCACTATCATTATTCATTACCATTGTATTAGATTAAAATGGTCTCAAAACAGCAATATATTATCGTTTATCGCGATAACTTCTGGGATAATTGATCATCCAGAAACATTTGTTATTGTGACAAGCCTACTTCTGATCCCTACGATTTTCTGTCAGTTTATATTTCTGTTTTCTCTTTACCGTAAATTTTCTTCAGATGAAGATGTTTTCTTGCCGTGGATGTAAAACTGAATCCTAACAAACACCATGTCTCTCCTGCTTCAACTTCCTGGCTAATTGTTGAAGTTTTAAGTCAAAATTAACTTAATTTTAAAACTTTTAGTAATTGTATTCACCTTGACAAAAAACAAAAAACTTCCAAATGAGTAAAAGAAACCACAATTTGACAGAGGTGTGTAAACGTTTCAAAGTCTTGCAAAAAAAATCGGGTTCGGTGAGCTTTGAGCATCCCCAAATTAAGCAAAGATTTTTTCTGACCTTTTCTTGGCACCCTCATTCCAGCAACTGCAGAGACGTCCAAATATCCAGATTAAACTTTGTCCAGCAGGGCTATTAGTTAAAGCACCCATTCATAATGTCAGACTCAACCCAGTGTTTCCTCACTCGCTAAGCCTGACATCTGGTTGGCGTCTTTTAAATTTTACACTTGTCCCAGAGAACTCCCATACATCTCATAAGTCGGTCACAGTGCATATGAGAAACCTGTTCAACACATTCTTGTTAATTTTGCAGAGTCCAACTGCAAAGTTCTGACTCAGCTGTCGACATATGGCCCATAATGAACTCGATATGCGGCGTGTGCAGAGTGTACGTTCAGATTCATCATCATCACGTTAAGCTTCGAATTCAATGTGGGAAGTGAAATTTAGCTTGAAAGTCATGTATTCACAAAGTTCTATATTGAGAAAGCGTCTTACTTTAAAAGTTAGTCAACAGAAAAGGTGTCAAAAAGGCACAATAATCCTAATTCAGACTTGCTCTGGACAATGAAAAAGCTGGCTAAACATGGTAAACCAATTACATCAGCTGTAGAGTTCAACTGAATCATCAAACAGGAGGAGTTCAGTTTATCTCCATCTCCATTTCCGTTACAAATGTGTGCAGAACTTTGCATTTTTTTGACATTAGCAGAATTTTGAAAATATTGACAATATTAGGGTGTTCCATTAAACACCCTTTAATGGAAAGGGTGTTTCCATTAAGTAGGAAAATAAATTAAAGCAATGGTGGTGTTCATGTGATAAGTCATTAAAACACACAGCACTACCATCCTCAAACTACTTCCTGTCGTCTTCTGCTTTGTGGTTTCTGCCAGTGGCGACATCCAGTTGTTGATCATGTGACTCGTGTGACGTGAAAAAAGTGTTCCCATTGGACTTTGGCACATAAACCAAAAGAAAAAGTAAATCCACCTCATCCTAGCACTAAAACTTTTTATTAAAAAATTACAGATTTTTTGGGAAATTGGCATCTCCAATTACCAATTTTATTTTCTAAGTGTCAAATTGCGCAATTACATGGTCAGTGGAAACACAGCTAGTGAGAACACTTGTCAGAGTCCAGGAAGACAAATAATAAAAAAAATAGTCTAATCCAGGGGTCACCAACTCCAGTCCTCGAGTGCTACCATCCTGTAACTTTTAGATGCGTCTCTGCTCAAACACACCTGGATGAAATAAACTGCTCGTTTCCAGCCTATTGCAGAGAGGAAGGAATGCTGGTGAGGGAATTCAGACATTTTGGAGCAGAGGTGAATCTAAAAGTTGCAGGATGGTAGCCCTTGAGGACTGGAGTTGGTGACCCCTGGTCTAATCCATAATCTATAGCAGAAAGGTTAAATTCCAGTCCTTGGAAATTAGTTTCCATCTTGTTTTAAGAAAACGTCCTTGGCCCAATAGAGCTGATTTAAACAACTAACAGTGTTTTCACACCTGATTGTTTGTTGACTCAGTTCAGTTGCAAGATTTTTCACATTTTCACCTGGTGCAGTTCTCTTTCACAGTGCACTGTGTCAAATCAACCAAACCTTTTGAAAAACCTTTTCCCCTCCTCACCTGTGGAGCCACAACAATGAGAACCACAGTAGGAAATGATGCAAAAACCTCAGAAGAAGACACTGAAGGCAACTTCCTTCTAGCCAAAATGTAAACAAGAATGGGGTGGAGTGAAATTTTAGTGGTTGTACGATTTCTCTTGTGTTCTACAACCGCGGGAGAAAAGACAACAAGTCAATTGTATTTACCGTGAATACCTTCCACTATAGTCCACTTTCTGCTTTCGGAGTGGTCTGCGGTTTGCGGTTTCTGCCAGTGCAGTTTTTGCGTTCAAATATGCATTTGAACTTCACCAGTGTTCACTTCAACCAAACTGAGATGGAGGTTTTTAGGCGGACCAGAATTCACTTTTTTAATCCAAATCTGAGTTCTACTGAGCATTCACACTTCCCCAAATGAACTGGACTTTCTAGGCAAATGGACTGGAGTTTGATTAAAGCGGACTAAACAAAAGCTGCTACTGCCACTAAATGTTTGCTCTGTCATTGACATCTCATCTCACAGATATTGATGTCTCTGTCACTGGATACTTGAGAAAAATGATGTTCAGGCACTGGTTCACCTTTTATCAGAACCAGTTCTTTTATGTTCCTTTAGTGAAACTGTAACCCTACTGAGTTAGAAGATACAAATGATTAATTTAAATATAAAAAACTTAGTCTTATTGAATGAGAAGGTTCATAAAGTCAATACTGCATTGAGTGGTAATTTGGAAGAGGTCGTTAGTGTTGCAGACAGTAATCTGCCCAGCATGTAGCCAGGCATTGAGTGCGACTGCAGTGGGAGATCAAAGGACGCAACCTTTCACTTCCTGCAACCCTCCTGCTGGAACCTTTAATAGACCACGAAACAACATTGGAACCACGGAAACATCTTCCAGTCAAACAGGTCAGAGAGCCTTGGGTGAATTTAAACTTTGGTTTATGGTCTAATAAAGACATTATTGGGGAATTATTCAGGGCAAAACCTCTGATGATTTGATCAGCTTTCACAAATCAACTCTAACATATCAAACTACATGTGCAGAGAGGATTGCTTGACCACAAGGTCAGTTTGTTCTATTCTTTGGGATCTTCTGTTATTGTTCAACAATAAGTGCGTTTTCTTTCATGTTATCACTGTTAAAAAAAAAAAGATTTACCAGAACACAAATGACATATTTAGTAGCACATCATGCAAAAACAAATTTAGAAATTTGAATACTTTACTGTCTCTTTGGTTTTTACCCCCCATGTGTATGTTTTCATGTTTTCCTCCTCAGTTTTATGTAGAATCTAAAGCAAATAAACACAATAGAATATAATACATAAGAGCAGCCATGTAGAGTTACACAAAGATCAAAGTATAAAAATAAATAATTAGGAATGATATCCTGGACAGTAAGGACAGAATGACAACATTAAATAGTGTGCAGTTATTAAAAATCAACGGATGTGCAATCAACTAGAATATTTCTTTCAACAAGCAGCAAATCATGTTTTTCTCCAGGAGAAACCTTTCAGAGTTTATTCCTTTAACCGCTTTTCACACAAGTCAGTGCTTACATATGGTTCTTGTTGCTGCTTGTACTCCGTGTCATATCCTTGAAGATAACATTGGAAGGTATTGGTGAAGTGGTTGAAAAGGATGACTAATAATATTCCTGGCTTTACTCCTAATGCGTTTATCATATAAACTCTGTGACTGTCCTTGTGGTTTTCCTATAAGCCAAGAGGAAATACTTGGAAGAAATAAACTGCAGGAGATTCTGAGTATTCAGATTATCATACTATGTAATAATATCAAAAGTTAAAACGCTTCCCACCAGCTTTTACACACATTTCTCTATGTTATTTTTCTCTCTCCAAATGTGTTTTGCTAATGTACCAAATAGACAAATTAAGGAAACTAAAAAGGATAGGAGAGTAATATGCTGTTATTACCTCCAGTCTATGCATTCTGCTTGGGTGGTTAAGTGTTTAAATAAACAAAACTAATACCTTGTCCACTTTGTGTTTCCATCTGAAATTAGCAAAGAAGGATGGCAGGACGAGCATCTTTCAGTCCTCTTTGGAGGTGAAGACGATGCACAAAATCTCATCATTGAATCTGGGATACCAAACACTGTAGAGGAATTTCCTCGTCACATAAAGTCAAAGGATGAGCTGCTTAGATTTCGGTGGTCAAGTTTAGGGTCACACAGTCTTTTCTTATTCCAAAGCAACAGGTACACAGCAGATACACAAGTTATCTTTAATTAAGTCATCATTCCAAGGGCAAAACGGTTTTAAAACTTTAGACAACTCTTACCTTGAAAACAAGTGATTCCCCATTAGTCTGACTGCATAAGGCTGAGTCACGCTTCTCTCCATTACGGTGAATTTTACAAAAACTTGACATACTCTCTCCAAATATAACACCCTCTCTTAGTTTTATCATAATTATTTTTCATTAAGCAGCTATCTTTGCTGTTTCGAGGCTTCATAACCCATGCATTGTGCGGGCTGAATGGTCCCCGTCTGTCTCTGTGGCGAGTATTATGGGTCTTATTAGCAAGGAGAGAACCTTTGTGTGTCGGGGAATGTGTGTGTGGTGAGAAATGCTGCATGCATATGAAAATTGCCCCCCATGAATAGGATTTACTTTAAGTTCTGTGAAACTTTAATTTCTCCCCCATCCTTCTTCAGTGAATCTCATTTCCACGTCTCCCAGGAGGAATCTCCTGGTGTCGCTAGCTCACTGTCTTGCTAGTTGTTTTTGTTTTTCTGTCTCTCTCTCTCTCTCTCTCTCATCTGAGATTTGACCTTTTAGTCCTTTCCTTCTGAGTCTTGCCTTCTCTTTCATGATTCCAGAGTCTATAGGGGATCAGTCAACCTTCTCTTTTCAAACAGCCAGGAGAATCTAGGTTGTGTCAGGCTGTTTCCTTGCTTTGTGTAGCTGTGTGTGGTTTATGCTTCATGTGGTCAGTTTTTGAGATTCAGACAGAGCACGAAAGGGGTCAGAGGTCCATTAATACATGGTCTATGGTCTTATTTGGTGCCTATGCAGAGAAGTTGGTGACGGGGAGAACGGGGCGACGTGTGGGACCTGGCAAACATGGAAGACGAGCGAAAGCAGAAAACAAAAATAGGGCTGAAAATTGAGTCTCTGAACTCTGGATGATTTCAGCTTACCGCACTGATATTTGACGGGGAATTTCAAAACATTTGGCTCGGTTCTTCTGGATAAATAAAAAGTTTAAAAGAATCATGTAAAGGACGAGAGCGATTATAGAAAATGAGTAAACCAGGAATTCATCAAAGGGGCAGCACATAGTGCCAGTTTATGTCACAATAAAGTATCTATGTTACCTTCAGATGTTATAAATGTTCTATATGCATCAGGTATGACTTAAAGAAAATTTGACTTTGTAATTTAACGCCTTGAAATCGGGCCTCTGTCTCTTTAAGGAACTCCTGAAATCCCGCCTTCAGGAAGTCATCACAACATGGCTCCTCTATTAACCCTTAAACAACATTTTTTCAAGCGTAGCTCCTATAATGAGCTCAGCAGATGCACAGTTCCACAGGAGTTTGCTAATTGCTGCTGGCTAGTCTGAAGGAGCTGAGTGGGGGAGAGGCGCTCTGTGAAGCAGAAGTTTTTGAACTGCAGCCCTGAGGAGGAGCTTTGTCAGGATCTGTGCTGAATGGTTGCCACCGAGGTTAAAAGGTTCCTCCAACATGCATTAAAAGAATCAAAGCAACACTCCCTCATGTTTTTGATGAGGGAATAATATTATTACATGATGTAGATGAATCATTACTTGGGCATTTGGAAGTTTTCGCCTGCCTTGAGCGTCACTAGCTATAGCGGCTAATAGGTGCTGTCCCATCCAGTCACATATATATATATCGATGGTTCTCACCATGGTTGCATGACTCGTTGCTGTGGTCATTAAAACAATGACAAGTTTAGGCTGTCTGGCACACATGGGTGCTCTGGATTTGGCGCCCATGCTCACATGCTAAACTTGCATCAACAAAACCATCAAAAGAAAAACCTCTAGATTTGAAGCATAATGTATGGACCAAACAAAATGTGATAAAACAGCCACAGAATGAAAACCTAAAAACATTAAAACTTAATAATCCAGCCTTAATGCCGCAAAAACGCCTGCTATCAATCTCCTTCTTGACTGTCATACGATATTACAGAGAGAATGTTTGCCGAGAAATGGATGAAGATGGGTATGGGGCAATAATGTTTGTGAGACAGTATGGGGTTGTTTTGATTCAATTGTGTAAAATGGGAAGCATTAAATCAACGGGCTCTCACAACACTGCCAGAGATGATCAGTCACCACCAAAACACAGCAATCCCCAAGGGAGAAGTTTTCCTTTTTCTGTTGTTTTGTTCATTCAACAATCTAAAGGTTAACAAAAGCTCCTGCAGTCATCCATAACATATTGTTGCAATCATTCAGAATAAGTAAAAAATGTTAAAATGATTAAAATATGGTTCAGAATACTTGGAGAATTTTTTTTTTAAACCTGAAGTGATTTAAATCTATTTTCAGGTGCTATAATAACTGATTAACCACATTTTAAATATTTGTTAGCAAAACTAACAAATGAATAGTAACCTGACCTCTGGAATCAAGATATCACTTTAAAGCTGTGTATGTTTTATGTAAGTTTTATAAAAATGGCCAGACTACCAGGATTACTTCAAGAGCACTTCAATGTCTCATTCTTGAAGTAAAAACAAAAAGAGAGAAAAACAACAAAAAAGAGTAAAAGCTGAATTTGTTTCACATTTTTCAAAAATATGTTGACTTTAGATCAAATATTGTACTGATTGCATTCTGTTATGCTGTGGGCTTGCTTGCTGCTTCTAACCATGAATGTTTATAAAAGTAAAAAAAATAAAGTTTGTTTTGACATGACCTAGTCAAAGTCTGGATGTAAATGTGATTGAGATAGTGAGGGATGACCGTACACATGCCACACATGTCTAAAAAGAATCCATTGCGGTTTAATGTCATTAGTTTGAGTGGCAAAACTTTAAAGGGGAAGTATGATGTGAAATCACCTTTTTGAGCTTCACATCATCTGATATTATTCCCACATCAAAATCACACCTGGAGTGTTGCCTTGATTATTTCAAGCATGTTTGAGAAATCCCTTAATCTCCTGTGGCAACCATTCAGATGTGCAAAACACCTCGGTGGATAGTAGCCTCGACCTTGAGGATGAAGCTACTCCAAGGCTCCTTCAGACTAGCCAGCAGCAATTAGCAAAAACCTGATGGAACTGAGCATCAGCTGAGCTCATTATAGGAGGTACTTCTCAGAGAAACGCTGGTAAAAACGATGTTGAAGGCTTAATAGTGGATAAATACTGTGATGACTTCCTGAAGGCGGAGTTTCAGAAAGAACAGGAGCTTCTTAAAGAGAAGGCAGCCAAATTTCAAGATGTTAAAAGTAATTTGACTTTGTAATTTAAGTCATATTGATACACATAGCATTACAACCGAAGTGAACATAGTTACTTGTTTGTACTATAAAATGGTAAACTAGATAAGACGTAGTACTGGTGTTTTAAAACTACGTAGAACTCAGCAGAACTAGTTTTAGTTCCTTGTTCTGCTGGAGTTCTGCAGAACAAGGAGTTCCTCCGGCGGTTGCCAGGGGAACGGCCTCAGCAGCATCCTGTTCTGTTCATCTTTTACTGGCTGATTGGAAAAACAATAACGGGGTTTTGGAAAAGAGGAGACTCTTCTCTGAATGCACACCTTCACTCTGCTCTTATTAAAGATCACGCCTTCAATCGCACCGAAGAAACCCTAGTGTTATTGTCACATATTGAGTGTGTGTGTGGTTGTGTGTGTGTGTGATTGGAAAGAGTGCTTTCATATCGCTCACAATACTTCCCTTTGTCTCTCCTCTGTTTTTATTTAGCTGTAGCCTTCTATCTCTGTCTGCAGGGATACCCCAGGGCTCGCCCCCCCGTCTTCCCGTTGCCTCTGTTCTTTTGTCTGACTCTGCTGCCTCTCTTTCACCTCGGTGTCTCTGCTCTCTCCGTCTGCCTCCCGTCTGCCAGACCTTTCTTTCCCTTTCAACACGACTGTTATTGCTCGACAATATTGAACGGCAAATAAAGCCTTTTCTTTTCAAAAGAGGAATCTAATCTCATGAAGTGACACATTTACTGTCTTTTTTTGTTGCACACAAACACACTCTGTCTTTCTGTTTCCACCAGGACCTTCTGCTGGCTTCCACTCATGTCTATAGCCAAACCCTAATGGGGCACATGATAGCCGTCCTTGAATCACGATGCTTACAACTCCATACTTCAGAGCTGGTATGTTCTTTGTTTGTTTTTCCTCCTGGAATGATCTGGTTCATGCCAAGCATCCACAGGACATCATTCCAGATGTGTCAGTCTTTGTCGCGCGTGTTTAAGGCCTGCATGTTTTTTCACACCTCTCATTAAAAGCTGTAGTAGGTAACTTTTATAAAAACTAAGTAATAACAGAACACTAGTAAGTCATTAAAAATCATGGCAGCAACCTATGTAAACAGTTACATGAGATATATTCATATTTCAACCATGGCACTAGCGCTCATCATCTATTGTCTATCTATAACTTGGGGCGCTTTTGGGTAAATTGGAGTCGGCCATTTTACAGAAGAACTATGGAGGACCGTCATTCTCCTACCACTTCCTGTTGTCTTCTTTGTCATTCCAGTAGTAACATCTGGCTGTTGATCATATTACGTGTCATGTGGGAAAAGCGTTTCCATTGCAGTTTTCAGAAATACCCACATAAGGAGGCCTTAGTCCTCGGCGAGGCCGCCGCAGGTTCGGTTCCTGGGCTGGCAACCTTTGCTGCATGTCTTCTAATTTCCTGTCAATTCACTATCAAATAAAGCCAATACAACCTTTTAAAAAACTAAATACATCTATTTCAATACGGTTGGGGGTAAAAAGGACCTCATCCTAGCACAAAAATGTTTTGTTGAAAATTTTGAATTTGTTCAAAATTGCTATGCTTACGTTAAGCAAATTTATTTTCCTAATTTCAATTAGTCCAATGCTATGGTTAATGGAAACATGGCTGGTGATGTCTGCAGTTCAATGAATGCTGGGGGAATTTGTTCGTTTGAGTAAACAGATGCTCAGTGTAATGGTAGTGTAAAATTACTGAAGTTGCTGTTGGTGGTATAAAAAATGCAATACTTGATTATTCTCAGCCAAACTACTGACTGCTTTCTCGTAATTGTTATCTGTAGAAGCACGTCTAGTGCCTTTGAAAGGCCGGATTAAAAACACCGGCTTGTTGTGAGGATCTGTGTAACATGGACCTCGTCCCAGTCCTTTCAGCAGTCACTCCGACCTCAACATTTAAACATTTAAAGAAAGCTGAGAGTCGCAGGCTTCGCAGAGAATGATTTGACAGTCGGCTTATGACAGCATGATCCGCTCTTGTTATTACTTCCCTGCAGTCCTCTTGCTCTGCACCTGCTCTGGCTGCTTGTTACTTCTTTTCCTTTGGATTTCGAACACAGACTCTGGTATGTTTTAACAAGCCCTCGTTCTGGAGTCAGTTACTGCAGCATAAATTTTAAGCCTGAGCCCTTCAACGGAAAGGTCTAAGCACTTGTGCTTTAAACAATTTATATGAGCGGTGCTGTCACCGTGGAGACGAACAGCGGTCCTACAGTAGGTGGCAGGATGTACAATAGGAAAAGTACAGGTTGGTGATAGAAATACAGCTACAGCTGTCCACGCTCCATTAGCGGCGCCCTTCAGCTCACTTTAATGGTAAGAGCTGCTATGAATCAACACCATGTACACACTGTGGGTGGGGAAACACACACACACACGCACTCACACACACACACACACACACACACACACACACACACACATCTCGCATTGTGATTGATGCATGGGGCTCAAATGGATGAAGTAGAAGTTTTAGAAGACATTAAACTCCTATTTAAAAATGGAAGGAAGCTAGTAATCATTAGGTGGGTTCACACCTTTTAGTCCAGTTCCATTGGGGAACAAAATTACAAAATTTGTTCCATTTTCAGCGGATGTGGTTCTTTTTCTCACTGTACTGTATCAAACAAACCAAACCCTTTGAGTAACCTGTTCCTTCCACGCCTGTGGAGGTGCTGCACCAAGAACTACTGAAGGAAACGACACAAAAACCTCTCCAGAAGATACTTAGCGCAACTTCCTTCTTCACAAAATGTAAACAAAAATGGAGTCGCTTCAGAAATGAGCAGTTGTAGGATTCCTCTTTTGTCTTTGGTAAATGACCACCAAGCATTTCTACTGCTATAACTAGACACATGCATTTGTTTTGGTTGTATTTACCCAGAATCCCCTTGTGCTATAGCCCTTGTGCCTAGTGGGGCAGCCTTCCATCCACTTGGCCTTCACTAGCTCCATTTCCAATGGAAACTGGAATTTTGAAAAATCATATTTTTCTATATAAAGTCACATTGTTTTGGCATTAGGATGCGGTGAGCTTTGGGGTTTTATTTTGCAAAACTGCAATGGAAACACTTTTTGTGTATCATGTAAGTGTTGCCACTAGTGCAAACTATGAAGAAGAACATGACAGGAAGTGGTCGGAGGGTGACATTACTTAATGACTTATTGTTTGAACAAACTTATTCACATGTGATTTTTATTGCATTGTTTTTGTTTAATGTAAGCCCCACAATTGTGATTTTGTGTTTTTCAGCATTAGTGAAATACTGAAGTTCTGGTAACATTTTGTAATGGAAACACAGCTGAATGTTCATTTGAACCAAACCAGAGTTTGCTTCAACCAAACCCAGATCCAGGTTCGTAGGCGGATTTGGATTAAAGCGGACTAAACAGGGCTGGTGTGAATACATCCTTAAAGTCAGTCAGTAACTCTAACATGCAGTAACTGATGCTTAGAAGGAATACTGAGAGACAAAGCGTGAAGTGAAAGCCCCCATAGGTATTAATTAGAATGTTGCTATGAAATCAGCTTCGAGATTAAAATCCTACATGGCGAGGCTTATGTTGAATATCACAGTGACTGATCAGGAAACACAACAGCAACATTAGATCACAGACTGAGACAACGCTGGCAGTCAAAAGCTACAGATCTGCAGAGGAAGCAGAGAGGCTGACCTTGCTTTGACAATAATGAAAAGTTCTTCACTCTTTTTTAAAGAATTACATCATAGATACCTTTTTTCACAGCTCAAGTATCAGCTCTCTCGAAAAAATATCACATTGGTGGATCTCCTAGTTTTCAGCACTGAGATCAATAATGCCTTGTAGGATTATTGATGCCTTGAAATTATCCTAATTTTGCTGACAGAATGATGTATTTTCACAGGATTTTATTTGAGGGAACAAAACAAAGTGGTGCACACTGGTGAACTGGGGGAAAATGAAGCACAATTTTCCATTTATTTACATATAAAGATCAGAAAAGATACATTCTTGATTCAGCTCTTGTGTGTTTTTATAGAGACACGTTTAACTTTTTTCTTCCACCTTGGAGGTTTTTGGGGAAGATTTGTATATTTGGAGACTGAAATGTTTGCTCATTGTCTTTTTAAAATAACTCTGGACTTTGACTGGGTCACTCTAACACTGCTGTAGCTCTTGTTTTGGACCTTCAGTGTTCACGATGTTGAGTCTTTCTCGACTCATTACAATTTTTGTAGACAAAAAAAANAAAAAAATATTCTAAAAAGGACTTTTGATGGTGGGAAGTTAGGGCATTTTCTATGATCAGCGCGCGTTCTCTCCCATTCCTGAGTGGAAAGAGCGTCGCTGCCGGTACCTACTGATATATGTAAGTTTCCGGGTGGGGATGGGGTTAAAAAATTTTAAGGTACGGTGTATAGTATGGTGCGCCCATAGTCCAGAAAATACGGTAATTGGTCTTAAAAGATTTTTTAAAAACCAATTAATTATCTTCAAATAATGCCATCTTTGAGTGTCTTTGCTGTAGTAGTGACTAGCGGCGTAATCATGTAATTTTATTATCAGATGGCACTTTTACTTTAAAACAAGAGAATTAGTGATTCTCTTGTTTTAATGTAAAAGTGTATTAACATTCATGCATCACACATGGCAGTGTTGTGGCACTGTTCAGGTGTACTTTTGAAGTGGACATGTTAAGTGCAATTTGAAATAAGAAATGTAAAATATGATAAAAATAATTTTTGTGTTTATTTGATTCCTATTCAAGACACTTTGATAAGAATGACTATATGTAACATAGTCAACTACAGAGTATCTGACATTTTTGATTGGTGGTGTGCCTCGTGATTTTTTTCAATTAAAACAATGTACCTTGGTTCAAAAAAGGTTGAAAAACACTGCCCTTTCTACACTCTGCCTCGTTTGTGTCTCCTGGGCTTCCGTAGCTCGGTCTAGCCCTCATAGTTTCCCTTTTCCCTCACAGTGTTGTTCCGCGCTCCTGTGGATAAGTCAGAGGAAAGTTTGGTGCTGCAATATACGTTTGTTTTCTGTACGGATGTTGTTGTTTATGTTTAAGTTTTTACCATATGTTGTTTATTGTTGTTTGTTAGTGTTGTTTTCTGTTTTGACCATCATTGTGGGTTTTTATAACCAGTTTTATTATCATTTTTTTTATTTTGGCATGAACAACCAATACTAATCTAGCACAGTTCAGTTGAACATTTTTTTATTTTAACATTTAGGCTGGAATGCAGGGAGAGTGAGTTGAAGAGGAGGTTTATTTGTTTTTACTCTTCTCCCCCAGGTATGTGTTTTTATTTTAAGTTATACTTTTTATGTCTATTTATTTAACTCTGTCCCACTGTATTGTGTTGTTGTGACCACCAGGTGGCGATTTTCTACTCTTGTTTTTAGTTTATGATTTTTGTGAGGAGATTTCGTTTTTGTTGTTGACTTTTGTTGAATCTGATCAAAAAAAATGTTAGTAGACAGTGTTGTTCCACACTGCTGTGGGCTGGAGTGCAGGGAGAGCGAGTTGAAGTAGAGGTTAATTTGTTTCTACTCTTCTCCCCAAAGAATAAAAGATTTAATTGAAACCTGGTCGAATGACTCATTGATACCACCTGTTACACTGGCTAATCTGAAGGAGCTGACTAGAGAAGTTACAGAGAGGGGTGCTCTGAGAGGCAAAAGCTTGGAGGGTTGGAAACTTCAGCTCAGAGGAGGAGTTGCACCAAAGGCAGTGCTAGGTCCACCCAGGCGTTTTGCACAGCTAAATGGTTGCTGTGGAGATTAAAGGATTTCTCAATCATGCATGAAAGAATAAAGGCAATACTTCAGGAATGTTTTGATGAGTAAATAACATTGCAACAAGATGTAAAGCTCCAAAAAGTAAATTTTACATAATTTTACAAATGAAACAAAAAAAAACATGTTTTATTTTAAATTAAACTATAACATACAATCAAGACAGATATTTACCTTCTGTTGAAATAACTCCCAAATTCAATTTCTTTTGATGATTACAAGTCCAAAGGAGTTTGAGTTCATATATTCAGTTCCAGAATTTTCCTTCTGAACACAGCATATGTAAATCACAGCGCCAAAGAAAATGAAAAGAAGGACTAAATATATCTTTGTCAGCATGACAGAAGAATAAAAGCACTCTCAAAGTCATTTTGGGATGCAGCGTAACTGGCTCCTTCTCTCAGGCCCTTCTTAGCAAAGCCATGGGGGTTCATAATTACAACGTAGCCTCAAGAAAAATACAAACCCAAAGGGCTCTGTTCTTATTGAAAAGGCAAAAAGTCATAAATCTGGACTCATAAACCCACAGTGTTTATTAGTTTCATTTTTGTTTTCTCTCTTTTCCCACTGAAAATTCAATAAATCTGCACCAATTCTCTCACGCTGTCACACTCAAACTGCCTGGTGAGGCTTATCCTTACAGGCATTCCGTCCCAATCTCAGAGCCTGGCTAGTCAAGCGATGGCTACAGCAGAGATATTACACTCTGCGTGACATCTCACAGATTTTATCGGACCTCATAAGTACTTATATTCAAGAAACAATGTATAAGAGACATGGGGGGCGGGGAAAAAATAAATAAAAAGCAATATCTTGAAAAATGTAATATATGGTTCTTGTGTATCTTGTACACAGAGAGATTGCATGGAACAGTCAACAGGAACACAAGGTGTAATTAAAATGAGAGAAGATGTTAATATGTTTTCACTCAACGTCTTGTCCGGTGAAAAGCAAAATAATTTTTCTGCACATGGAAAAATGAGGAAGCCCAGGAATGTAAAGGACACCAGAAGAACTTCAATATTTTGAAAGACCAGTCACTCATCTTCTGCTTCTGCTTGGCTGAATGAAATTGTGTTGAGATGCGTGTGGGTGGAGGTGGCAGCTGTGACAGTAGATCAACTGTATAGACATTATTTCTCTCAGGCTCCAATGAGCCACTGCAGCTGTCTGCAAGCGGCTGTATATAAATGCACTGGTTTGCCCAGAGTAACAACAAACAGATGTCAGAGACAAGTGCTGTCAATCCTTCTACCATTAAGAATCTCTTTCCATTTAGTCATCTTAAGGTACACTGCAAGAGATCGTGAGAAATTAGTCACCGCTTTCTTTGCTGTTCTGGACTTTATAGATCCATACTTTTATTTTTGTTGCAAATGAAAGGCAAAACATGCTGTAGTATAAGCCTAGAGTTTATCAGATTGGGATTAATAGACTCATCCCAGTCTTGTTGTAGATGGTTCTGGAGCTCACTTGTTTCAGCTTGAGAAAAAATAAAACAGAGAGCAGCCGTCACTGAGAGAGCAGCTGTCATTGAGGAGATTCTGGGTGTTTTCACAACTGATGGTTCGATTGGAGACTAAAGTTCCAAGATTTGTTACGTTTTCAGGTAGTGCAGTATGCTTTCACACTTCACTGCTTGAAACAAACCAAACCCTACGAGCAACCTGTTCACCACCCTAACCAAGGGCATAAATCCCATCTCATTATTGGGGGGAACCATAAACAGGGAAGTTTTTTAAGAGCAATTTTGGGGTGGTCGGCAAAGTTACAGTAAAATGTGGTTTACATTTTTTTGTACAAGCTGCACCATCAAAAATGACTAGTAAATAGCAATGAATAACAAAAGTGTTTTTCTCAGACCTATAGAAGTCAAACTAAGACTGAAATGTTGCTTGGATATGAGTTTGGTTCAGAGCAGGGGTTAAAGTAAGGGGGTACGGAGGGGTACTGCGTACCCCCAAAAGATTTAGCGGGGGTACGCAGTAGAAAATGGAATTTCCATTTCCTCAAGAAAATGGAGCAGCTGTCTGCTGTAAAGAATCAGCGGGTGCATGCAGCCATGAGTGCGTCCGCTGATTAGACATGACTGACTGGTTATTCTAACAATGACTAGTCTAAAACAGTGGTTTTTAACCTTTTTTGAGGTACCAAACGCACCAGTTTCATATGCGCATTCACTGAACCCTTCTAATAAGTAAAATATCGCCTGCACTGCTAGAAACTGTTGAGCGGAGGAGGGGTACGTGCTCCTCCGCAGCTCTGATTGGCTCAGCAATGTAACGTGATCCTCTGCAGCAAGTGATGGCAAAGCGGGGCGTCATCACGACTTTACACAGTGTGTCTTTACCTCCGCGGCAGAGGCTCCGCCGAACCCCTGAGACCGACTCATCGAACCCCTGGGGTTCGATCGAACCCAGGTTAAGAACCACTGGTCTAAAACATGACTTAAGTTAATAAATAGCTTTTTTCTCACTTCATATCGTTTCTGAACTGTTCGTGATATGCTAGACCCTCAATTCTCCACCTTTTGCCCCCCGCGGAGTTTGAAGCTTTCGTCAACTGCCAGACTTTAAAGGTACTCCGCTACAACATTGTTTGTTACAAAATATCCAAAGTAAAAGCAAAGAGAGATTAACTAATTGTATTTCATGTAATTAGGTTCAATTTCAACAACACATCGCAGCTTGAGAACACCGCTATGACTAGAGATTTCATTTAATTTAACATGAGAGTGCTTGCGCGTTTATCTCCAAAACACAGTGGTTGCCAAGGGGATTGGTGTGTTCAATTAAATAGACTGGGTCATTTTGCAAAGGTGGTGCACTAATACTAAAAACCTCCGCTTGCTTTGGGACAGGATGAACAATAAATCATTTACCATCTACAAACCTTTACATAGAAACCGCGAGAACAACTAAATTGTTAAAATTTTCAAACGAAATCGAAACTTGACCAGCATGCAGAGAAAAATAANAGACATCTGTAGGCACCTGGAGCTCCATGTGAACATAAAGAATCCTTGGTTCCCTGCATTCGCTGCAGATGTTTTATGAATGTGCAGATTTGGATAAACTCAAAGACACCACAGATGAATAAACACTAATTAATAAACCGCATGAGTCAAATAGACCAAATAATGTCATTTGCTTGTGTCTGTGCGCCTGCAGCGAATGAACAAACGTTTCCACTCACACCACCTACAAGCTGCCTGGAAGGCCACGGTGTGTGTCTGGTTGGAGATAATTAAAGTGTGTTTACACGAGCCTGCAGCGAAGGTATGACAGACTCAAACTTCATTATCATCAGCTATGTTACCATCTAGGTGTGCTCTGTTTGCTCTGACAGAAACAGCTATTTGCAGGAATATGCTGGAGGTGGGATCTATATATGAATAGCACTCTTTTAACAAACCGTTATAAAAGATAATTAAACTGTTGTAAAATAAACAATCGCTAACAACAATTTGTGAGACGCATTTATAGTCTTGGGCACCATTTTCTTTACAAAGTGCCACTTCTCTCCAGGTCAAACCCGTGTATCCTGCACACATTTTAGGTTTTTCTAACCCCTGAAGAAGCCGCACAATTAGTTTTACTATTATGTTGTAAATTATGATTTAATTGAATAAACTAATTAATTAAATGATAGCATCAAATATGAAGAGCTTCATACCTGGTTAAGTTCTGAAGATTATCCTTTTTGTTGTTGCTACTTGGTGGTTCAGTATTTTGTTGGCGTCCATCTTGGTTCATAAGTGATCACAATCATTTCCTCATTCAAGCCGAACCGCTCCTTCTGTCAGACACGTTGCAGTTGTCTTCTAAAAAGTCTGTCCAACTTGATGGGAATGTTTGGAATCCGTCTATAGCAGGTCGTCCACCACGATGCCCGAGTCAACAACTCCCCCTGAAACCTTTGTGTCGTCATGAGTCCCAGTGATGCCACTCGGAGTGATCCGGATGTTTCCTTTGCAGAAACACTTTTGTTTTCGTCAAATCCTGCATTGCAAGATTCCAATACATCATTTTTATAGCTTACAGTCATTATTATCAGGAGTTTACAGATTTTGGAGGGGGAAAAAAAGCCTCTCTTGCCGTTTCATTTAAAACTGAATTAAAGCCTAGACTGCTAGTAAACCCATCTTTCTTTCTTTTTTAACGATATAAGAGACCAGATGTGTTTTTATTGCTGAATTGCCATTAAATGGATCCCTAGAAACTTCTATCCCTTCGCCATTAGTAGCACATTGAATCTCAGCACACTTAAGTCTTTTATGAACTTAAAAATAGTGACTACTTTACAGCACTGTAAAAAGCATTATGCTATATCAGCTGGAGTTAATTAGTCTGCAGCAAATCAGTCAAGTATACAAGAATGCAAACATTTTAATGACTGGTTGTTTACTCTGCTGTGCATACTGCATGCAATACTGTATGGTATTAGTTACTCTTTGTTTTAATTGTGAATTAACTGGTGATTTTAATTGTGTAGAAGTCTAAGTTTTGGCAACTCTGTTCAGAGCTGAAACTGTCATAAACGATGTGGTTGAGGTGGTGAGGAAATGCAGGTACACCCAGGTAAAATGAGAATGATGAATTTAATAATGTAGCT